>NC_133405.1:139615053-139915053 GCF_047511655.1 Castor canadensis
GAACTTCTTTTGGTACTTTTGTAATTCTTTGTTACTGAAAAAGCCAAATGGATCATAGTCAAGAAAAACTTAGAGTTAAATCAAAATATGCATGAGGGCTATCATAGAACTAAGGAAATGAAGACAAATTCTTAGTGTCTATTTTTATGGCCTTTCCAATTAAAATTGACTATCATTCAAGATTACAGATAACAAAAAGATGAATTAGTCTGTAATCATAAGCATGGTAAAAATGCCTGGAGGGATTCCTATGGCCACATAAGTTTCTGTCATTTCTCTTGATTTTCTATAATGACTCCTTAAATATTCAAACTTTATTTTCAAAAAAATTTTTGTGGTACTGGGATTTGAACTCAGGGCTTACACCTTGAGTCACTCCACCACCCAATTTTTTGTGAAGAGTTTTTTCAAGATAGGATCTCGCAGAACTATTTGCCCAGGCTGGCTTCAAACCATGATCCTTCTGATCTCTGCCTCCTGAGTAGCTAGGATTACAGGTGCAAGCCACAGGCTGCCATATCTTCTTTGTTATGTCATTGTTTTTTCAAAAGAAAATTTATGGCAGTATGCAACTCAGAAGATTTTTAGAACCCTGTATAATATAATATTATGTATGAGGCAAAGTCAGATTATATCTCTGAACTTTATCTTTAACCACAGCCAAGATATTAACATCTTTTCAGAAATGGGAATCATTTTAGGATAAAACATGAATTTTGGAGATGAGGATTCATGACAACCACTGGGGCACCAATTAAAAATGTAAATTAGGTGTCAGATATTTTAGATGCCTGTTATTAATAAAATCATAAACAAATTTAGACAATAGTTTTGACAAAGCCCAGAAAGAAAAAGAAACCCACTAATTAACCCATGCCTGAAAACACAGCTAATCAGGAGGAAGAGATCAGATGGATTGGGGTTCTAGGCTAACCTAGGCAAAAGCTTTGCAAGACTACATCTCACCCAATGGGTGGCCATATACAGTGGGGCACCTGGCATCTCAGCTATGCAGGGGACTGAAAATAGTATGGTTCAGGCCAACCTGAGTGTAAAGTGAGAAACTATCAAAATAATAAACACAAAAAGGGTTGGTCAAATGGCTCAAGTGGTAGAGCTTCTAGCTCACTAGCAAAGGTGAGGCTCTGAATTCAAACCTCATTATTTCCTAAAAAGCAAAAAAGAAAAGAAAAGACAAGAAATCCACAGACTGGTAAATATGCTAAGATAAGGGACATAAATCTACTTTATTCATTCTTTTTTCCAGTTAGTCTTTTTGATAACCTAGAAATTTTTAGTATATAGAAGATAAAAATAGATTTAGATCTTTTCACATATAGGACAAGGAATATAGGATAAGAAAAGAATGACGGAGAGTGAATAATAATGAAATACATCACACAATGAAACCTACTGAAACCTGTTGAACAATACAGGGTAGGAGGCAAAGGGTAAGGAAGAGCAATGGAGGGGATTAGACTAATTTAAGCACAATATATTTACAGGTAAGATACTAAGGCAAAATCCCCATTGAACAACGAAAAGGCACTTAAATAATGAAGGACAAAAATGTAAAACGGGTCATATTTAGGGGAGGGTACAAGTGGAAGGGGAGAATAATGGAGAAGATAAAAGAGGGTGAACATGGGTGATGTATTTTCTATACAAGTATGACTATGGACCATTGAAACTTGTTGAAGTCATCTTAAGAAGGGGCTAGTGTAGGAGAAAGAATTATGGAGGTTATAAAGAAAACAGATGTATAGTATATGTATATATGGAAATTTCACAACAAAATCTCCTGTGTAACTATCATAAACCAATACAAATGTTTTAAGAAGTAAGAGACATTAGGAAAAGAAATTAAGTATAAATAAAATACTTGTGTTTTTCCTTAGATAAAAAAGAATACAAAACACTTGCAGTAAGAAATCTGTCTAAACACTATACTATCTTGTAAAACTGTGACAGGTTCCTCACTATATATTTGACATATCCCTGATTTGCTAAATGTGCTTCAGTCCTGTGAATTTCCACAATTTTAAAAACAATGAAGTCTAGTTCATCTCAGGTTTCTCACACTGCCTGTTCCCATGCTCGAACTGTTATTTCTGCCTCTCATGATATAACTACATCTATCTAAGTGCTTAATTCTTGCTGTAAGTATTAGAGGTCTTTGGGATCACCTGAAACTCTGATCTGCTTCCTTTTCATTTACTTCTTCAAAGTTTGCGATCATATGTTGTTGACTTGTCTTTCTTCAAATTATAAACTCCCTTAGGCAAGAACCACATATATTTGATGTGTTTATGCACAGTCCGCCCCTGCTGCTACAATGTTTATGATTTACCGAGTGCTCAATAGGTATCTCTTGAAGGAGTGAAATCTGAAAAAAGATTTTCCCTCATATAAAATAATTGACTAATTCATAATATAATTCCTTATTTTGCCTTGGCTTTAATGAACTCTGGTATTCAATATAGCCATAAGTCCTAATTAATTAATTTTCACTAACCTGTTCAGGCTACTTCAATTTAGTTGTCTGTCCTAAACATATGCCTTGGCTGGGAAAGTGAGTTTTAGTTCCCTTAACTTATTAACCTAAAAACTAATCTTGTTCTTTTTTAGAAGGGCCTTTATGTCATTCTTATCACTAATGTTAATACTAAACTCCAGTGGACTTTAGGAGGGCACTAAACACTGGATTCATATCTTTTAATTGAAAAGATGCAAAATAAAAAAGAAAATAGGTCAACAATACTCTGCATGGAAATGTACCCCAAGTAGACACTTACAATCCTCAGCAGCAGACAGCATCCTATACTAGGCAATTTTCTCAAAAACCTAGAAACAGGCAGATGACATTGAGATGTAGTCTATCAAAGATGTCTCCCTTAGAGGTTTCTTATCTTCCTATCCTTGTCATTTTTTCTAATCTTTTTAGCTATATCTCATCTTTGGTTATCTGTATAGATTCTGCCATATTATTCTCCATAATAATATATTTAGATTAATTAATCCTTATCATCAATAAGTTGTTTATAAATTAACAATTCCTCCACCTCTTTATTGAGTCTCAAGTCTATGATACTTCTTCATACAATTCAGGTAACATTCTCATAATCCTTTGCTGGTTTTTTATCACCTTTTCTGTGAATATCTCACTTCACCTCAAATTTTTATGCTTGTCTCAAGATAAGGGTATCGTTTGTTTTTATATTCACTAGGCCTTTAGATTTTCTTTCTAGACTTCACAAAAGGACCTCTACTAACTTTATTCCTTATCAGAAACAGCAATCTTTTTTCCATTGTAACATAACTAAAAACTATTTTAGGAGTCTAATTTTTCTCAGATACTTCATTGTCAATACAAATATTTACAGTGTTATTATAGGGGGAATGGTCCATACACTTTGCAGTATATTTTATATAAAATATATATGTATATTTTATATACATAAACTATAGCCAAATAATTATTATTTCACCTTTACTTGTTAAGGTCTGTCCTGTATCCAAAAACATGAGAATTGTCTCTTCCTCACTTACATGGACATCTAAAATGAAAGGACTTATATAAATTTGGGAATTTAAATTCATGGGAAAATTATCTTTTTATCAGTCTAGATACTCCTAATAGGCATATTTTTTAGAAAATTATGTCTATTAATATTTGCCTATTAATAGGAATAGATCATATTATCAAGTTAATAATTATTTTAGTGTCTGTGAGATACTTTGCCAGATTTCCTTACTTTGACAACTAATCACAATCTTTGATTTGAGTTTTTCAAGTAATAATTGCAACACTTATTAAATGCATTATAGCTATAGCTTTGGAAACAAAATTCTACGCCCTGCAGAAGGTTGCAATGTTTATATATCTCCAAGTTCTAAGGAAGCCTTAGAATAAGATGCTAAGATGTTGGGAGTATAATATATGTTATAAATTCCTAAAAATATGAAATAAAATAAATAAATATATAAAATAATAAATGGGCAACAATTGTCCTTGGTGATGCAAGGACATCAGGAAGTTCATTAGAACTTCTTTATTTTCATGCTCTCATCTGGGAAATAGCTGTGACTGTGGGCATTTTATTAAAAGCATCAACATCATTGCCAGGTAATCATCATTCCAGAACTCCACTGAATTGTCCTTCATAATTATTTGGTATTGTATGTGATTCTGGTTTCTGCAGAAGACACTTTAGGATTGTAGCAGTTGCTTTGTGTGATTCCTGAGACCTCTTTGATGTCTATGTCATAACCAAAACATTTAGCTTACTAACTGGGAAAATCATCACATCTGCTGTGTTATATTAATTCTGCCATAAAAGGATGCCTCAGGCACTCTCTCCTAGAATTTTCTTAGCTGGCTTCCTTCAGGCTCAAGTGTTGATTTTGGCTACTTCTCCAAACTTTAATAATTATTCTCTCTTTTATGTTTTAGGCATAGTTTACATCAAGTTCTTCCTCTAAAATTTCCTCCAATAGTTGTCAATTCAATAACAAAGTAATTGTCTTGAGGAACAAAAAAGAATATGAAGCCTGTTCTTCATACATTTCCCTGACATGCACTCAGATTCTTATGTTGAATATGGCTAACTTGGAATATGTCTTGAGCTCTATAAAAGTGTTTAAGTATCCAGGAAATAGGGCTGTTCTCAGCTGAGATGGGTTTCTGAATCCCTTTGTGAGTCTAGTGTCTCCTGAGGTTAGTTAATATTGACTGAGAAGAATAAAAGTCCCCTAAAGTGCATTTGTATTCCTTTGAATTGGGTATGACATGTAGTGAAGTAATTATTGGATCTTTTGAGCTGACTGATGGATATAATGTCCCTGGTATTCCTGAAATGAGGCTGGATTTAGAGTCTCTATACCACAGTAGTAGATCTGAATATCTTGAGGTAGATTCCAAAATCATCTAATTTCTCTCCTCAGTGGAGGCTGCAACTCCTGAGTTTAATTTGACATCTCCTGTCATTTCCCTAGTTTAGGTCACTGAAGTGAGTTGTTGTGTGCAAGTGTTGTCTTCTAAGATGATTTGCACACTGCCTGTGTGTTTAATGTCTACAGCCCTGTGATAAGTGTCTGAGGTCTCCTATTAGAATATTGACCCCTGAAGTGGGTCTGCGACCTCATGATGTGGGTTTGGGATCACAATTCTGTTGTCTAGGATAAATTGTTTTCTAAGATGAATATGCATTATTTGAGCAAATATAGTGTTACTATAGTCAGTCTTGTTTCCATGGTGTCGTTTTAGTAGGGTCAGTGGGAGCTAGCATAGTCTGTGACTCAGCTATGTATGAAGTCATCTAATGGGAATGTGAACCCCAGAAGTAGTCTTGATTCCCCAACATGTTCTAAAGTCTTGTAAATTAAGACAATAGAATGGCGGTGTTTCCTGGAAATTTTTTAGTAGTTCCTGCATCCTTGAGGTAGATACAGGGTTTGAGAAGGTTGGGCCTTGTGGTGAGAAGGTGAGGATGGCAACAGCTTATGGGGCTATTTCTCTACCTGAGTGTTTTCTATGGACTCTTGTGCTGAGTTTTGGCTTGCTCCCTGATCTAGAGATCCCATAATAGTTTGAATTTGGATCTTCTGAGTTAAAAAACTATCTTCTCTGGTAGGTTTGGACCTACTTAGGGCTACTGAGGGAGGTCACTGTCCCTAAAAGCATTTAGTGGACGTAATACTTAGATAAGGTGATTAACTCAGGTCAGGCAAATGCAGACCCACCACAATCAAACTAGACTCATCTTAATTATATTAAGACAGGAAACAAACAAACAACCTTGTTCAAATTACACCATATGCATATATGGAATTGTCACAGTAAAATCTGAAATCTCCTTTATTATTAATGTATGTTAATTCAAAATAAAAATAAATTAACTTATACTATTCCAAGGGACCACTGGCCAAACTCAGTGACTCTAAGACACATTCACAAACTGTAGTTTCTGAATTTTTGATCTGGTTATATTTGAATTGAGACTGGATGGTGTAAAATATATGTCTGTAGCTACCTAAGTTGTTTCTTCTATTTCCTATGAGAACAGTGGATAGTTCTGGCAATCAGAAGGACTGTATATGGATGCCTGAAACGAGACTGTACACTGTGAGGTGGGAAATTCCTAGTAGGTCTTGTTCCATTTTCTTTAACCTGTGTCTATCTGTTCTTTAATATGAGTCTACATTGGTTTGTGACAATTATTGGATGTCAAGCCCCTTGACCTAAATCTGGAGACTCCTGACATATTGTTAGGAATCTCTGAGCTGATCCCCTGAAGGTCTGAATATGATCTGAGTTCCCTGTATGTACCCCTTACTATATTTTCTAGGATGACTGGCCCTAGGTTTCAAAGGATAGGGTACCCTAGAATGTTCCCCAACTGAGACTCTAATGTGGATCTGTGGATTGCTGGAATATTTTCTGCTATCCCAATAGTATGTGGATTATGATTACCAGAGGTTGATTGGCATTTTCAATTCTTAAGTTTTGTCTTCGATCTTTTGGCTATGATACTCCTTCATATAGTTCTGTGATCTAACTAAGGTAGCCAGGAGCTTCCTATGGGGCCAGGATCTTCTGAGCTAATTGCATGTGAATCTGAGGTACTTTAGATGAATGGTGTCTGGGTTTCACTGGAGTGAGTAAATAGCTCCGACTTGCCAGTTTTCTATCCCTCTGACAAAGAAACATTTATTGTGTCTTGAAGTTTCATTACATAGAAGGTTTTCTCCATTATTTTGTGTCTTGTGGTAGGATAAAACATCATTGTAGGGAAAGTATGTTGGGGGCAAAGCTGCCCAGTGCACGACAACCAGGAGCAAAAAAGTAAAAGTCCAGGGTCCAAATACTCCCTTCAAGAACACACTGTCATGATACAACTTCCTTGCTTTAGGCTCATCCTTCTAAAACTTCTATTACTTCATAATGCCACAGACCCTTGAGCGTAAAGGTCTTTCGGGGACATTTAGATATCCACATCATAACAAGTCCTAAATTTTATATTATATTATAGAAGTGAAGTATTCTCTTAATATAGGCATGAATTACATAAATTTGAGTGCCCACTGAACTGATTCTGGATTTCCTGAGGTTGTTAAGTGATGTTCAGTAACTTGTCTATGCATTTTTAGTAGTATATAAAACTGCATTATATCTAGCTATGCTCCAGCTGAGTCTCTGTCTCCTGAGATAGGTTGATGGTCCAGTGAGTGAAGTTAAACCATCCTGATATTGGAATATGGGTACATCAGGGTCTTCTTTTGCTAACTATAGATCAAATGTATATTTTTCTTTAGCCCCAAGTCTTACCTGTAGGACAGTTTGAGGAGCCTTTTCATACCTGAGATGTTCTTGGTCCCCTATGGAAAGTTTACAGTGTATCTTAGTACACTGTGTGTCGATAGGGTCTTCTATACAGAGTACAGTCACTTGTGTAAGGCTGTGGTCTATTGGCACATTGTCTTTGGAGGCCTGAGTAGAATTTGTCCTTTGAGGTGGGTTTGAGTTTCTTGGTTGTATGTCTAGAATCTGCTAAACTGAGTCTAGGTACCCAGAAGTATATCTGGGTTCTTCCAAGCTGAGTCTTGTATCCCATGATATTAGGACTTGAGATTGGTTTGGGCTTTAGTGAAGAGAGTTGAGAAACTGAGTCATCTGATATCTGAGTCATCTTATAATATTACCCTGAGTAGGAGAGTAGAGACTAGAAGACTTGAAGTAGGGAGAGGCCTTCTCATTCAAATCTGTAGTCTCATGAGTTGATTACAGGGTTCTGTCTCCTTCTCTCTCTCTCTCTCTCTTTCTGACATGTGTGTGTATGTCTCCTTTTCTCTCTCTGCAATACTGGAATTTGAACCAAAGATTTCATACTTGCCATTCACACTTGTGAGGCTGCACTTTGCCGCTTGAGCCATGTTTCCAGCACTTTTTGCTAGTCTTGCTTTTTGCCTGGGCCAACCTGGATTGTGATCCTCCTATTTTATGCTTCCCATTATAGAATGACAGCCACACATGATATTATTCCCAATGTTTTTTCCTTTGAGATGGGGTCTCATGAAATTATTTTTGCTTAGGCTAATCTGGGAACATGATCCTCCTAATCTCAACTTCTTACATAATTTGGGATGACAGGTACACATACTGCCCAGCTATTGGGTGAGATGGGCCTTACTACTTTGTGCTGGAAATGGCCTCAAACCAAGGCTCTCCCCATCTCACCCTCCTAACTGGTTAGGATTACAGATGTGGGCCATTGGCATCTGACTGGTTTTATCTCTCTTGAGTATAGTTTGATTTACTATCTTGATTCTCTGATCTTTTATTGTAAGTCCTTGGTCTACTAAGTTTGGTCTTAGACTCCTTGTGGTAGGTCTAGAGTGCTTTGGTCCATCTCGTCAAGGTATGCACAGAATAATTTTGGATTTACTGAAATGGTTCTATGATTAAGCTAAATCCTAATCCCTAAAATGAGGATGCTGTTGTTTGTTTGGTTGATTGGTTATTTGTTTTAGGGTATGTGGTATCTTCTGAATCATTCATTGGTTTCTGAGATTGGTCTCCCAAGATGAGTTAGGGTCATTTGAAGTTGTTGTGGAACTCTCTGAGGTTTGGGGACAGTATCTTATGTGAATCTGAGTTATTCCAGGTAGGTCTGTACATCCTTAAATTGGATGTAGGACCCCTGAAGTATGTTGAGATTTCTCTGAGGTATGTCCATAAATCCACTTGGGTAGGTCTAGGGAGTGCTGGTAGGAGACTAAGTCCTGTGAGTTGCAATTCCAGCTACCTGCAATTATTGTTAAGCTAACTAATTATGTCACAATTGAAACATATCTTGTCTAATGTGAGCCAGATTCACTGAAGTAGATCTGTGATGTCTTATGCCGAGTATGAGTACACTATAGACAGTATGTATGACATCCACTGAGCTGTGAAGGGTTCATTAAAGTAGTTAGTGGTTACCTGAGCTGAGTTTGGGTCCACGAATGTGTGTTCCCTGAGGTAGCAATCTGAGCTTCCAAGCTCACTATTAATCTTCTGAACTGAGTTTGTCATTTACATTATTTCTGGGATTCCCTTAGGTTATGGTTTCCTTGTGGTATTTTTCAAGCTGTTTGAGGATGACTGAGCCATGTGTGTATGAATTCTCTGTTAGCTTGGTGTTTTTGTGAACACCAAACCTAGTCAATGAAAGAATGAAAGCGGCTCTAACTCCCAAGAAAACTGTGGCTGGAGTTTTGCCAGGTAAACTTGAACTGAATCTGGGTACACTGATGTAAATGTTATCTCCAACGACATGAGTTGAGGCTTTCTTGTATCTTTTTTCAGGTATGGTATATACTGAATTGAATATGCAGCTAGCTAGTAAGGGTTTTTTTAGATTTAGGACCATAGGAATGGTGTCTAAAAGGAAATCCTAGCTTCTCAGAAGATAGAGATTGGGAGGATCACAGTTTGAAGTCAGCCTGGGCAAAAAAAAGTTCATGAGACCCCATCTCAAATTATGGTTAGGCATGGTGGTATGCAACTGTCATCCAAGCTAAGTGGAAAAGCACAATTAGGAGTTTTATGGTCAAGGCCAATTTGGGCTTAAAGTGAGACCATATCTCAAAAATAGCAAATGGAAGCTTCCATAAGCATTGAAGTTCCAATAAACATTATTTTAGAGTAATTTCTGTAAATTTACCTTTGTCCTAATAACTTCATCTTTGGTATTTGCTTTTGAACGAAATTACCTAGATAAATTCATTTTTAGTACTATCCCTCAATAATGTCAGGATTTGCCTAAACAGTTCTTCTTTCCCTTTCTCTCCTCAGACTCTAGGTAATGACACATTCATCTATTTTAGAAAGCATTTAAAATCCTCAGGTTAATTAATTAATTTATTTATTGAGACAGAGTCTCATTATGTAATCCAGGAAGTTGCTAAGTAACTCAAGTTGGTCTCAAAACACATGATGTCCCTGCCATTTCCTCACAAAGGTTGGGATTGCAGATATTCACCACCACACTCAAGCCCATTTATCTCATATATATATGTTTAGATAGTAATATATTTTAATGTATATTCAATATTTTTATTATCATATATGTATATTATATGTACATGTGTATATGTATTATACAGGTATGCATATTCAAGTACACAAATATGTATATATAATAACATATATGTAGAAAAATACATGTACATATAGGCTTTAAAATGCATTCAAGTCAAAGCAAATTTGCCTCACTGAAAATACTGTCTCAAAAGGATGACAAAAACTTTTTTTCTCTGTTCAGAGACTCTCTTCTTTTTCTACAACTATGAAACTCTAAGCTTAACTAGATTATTTTCCCCAAATTTCTCAACTGCTAAACTGATTCTTTTCCATAATAGCTATTTTTATCTATACTGAGCTTTAATATAAAATACAGAGAAATGACAGCAGGAAAATTTCCTGTTTTATATATAAGTAAAGCCACTTATAGTTTGTACTATTTGTATAAGCAAAATATAAAATTACAGTGTGCTACCAATCCTCTGTGCTAGAGGATGGATACTAACCTTATTTTCAAGGACAAACAGTTGAGAAGAAGAGAATCTTGTTCAGACTTTGTTACAATTTAGTCAATTGTCTAAATTGACTAAATTGTACAATTTAGTCTTTGATTAAATACTGTTTGTGTAATCCATCATATTGGTAATTGATTCTGCTTCTTTGGTATTTCCACTTACTTCTGAGTGTGCCTGTGTGAAACCTGTGTTATAATTTCCTGTTGTATACATTAA
Organism: Castor canadensis; assembly: GCF_047511655.1. NCBI lineage: Eukaryota > Metazoa > Chordata > Mammalia > Rodentia > Castoridae > Castor > Castor canadensis. Next base: position 139,625,848 of record NC_133405.1, read on the forward strand.
GTTAGGATTGTATATGTTATACTGTGTTTACTTCTTTCACCAAGTTCTGAGCCTGAAAGGCTGCATACCCAGTCACTTTTGGGCATAAAGATAGGTTATTAAGAGACCTGACAAAATACAGCAGAAAATATTTAAAATATGTGTCATTATTAGCTTGCCCAGATTTCTACCTGTAGTGTCAATTTAACATTAACATGAAAGAGCTTTTTTAAATGAAAATTATGAATCCATTTTCCCTATGTATTTGTTTCACATCCATAGAAATATATGTATCATGAATATATATTTTCTACAATTGATTTTTAAGAATTCTATATTTATTGATTTTGAGGAAAATGGGCACTACTAGGATAAGTAGACCTGAATTTGCTAAATGTATGTGATAATTAATCTACATTCCTCTTTATTTGAATGAATCATGAATACATTTTGCTAAATAAATTCTGTTAAAATTTGGGTAAAGTAGAAATAAAAATGTCTTCCCAATTGTTAAAATACAATTGATGTGCTGGCCAGACAGAGTGGAATTTGTCTTTACTAATGTTTTAGGTGTCAGGATTTGACATAAAAGTCATTAAATCTTGGTATATGGGGTAAAAGTTTATGCATTAGCTTTCCATATAATTTTAACTTTTCAACTTACATATAATTAAGTAAAAGATATTCAGAAAAGGTGAAAATGAAGAACATTTTATTTAATAAAATCAGATACAGAAAATGAATACTACACTGTCTCCCTCATATATGGGATTTACACACACATACATGAAGTGCAATGTGCTATCATTGATCATTAAAAAGAAGTTCCAATCATTGTCCACAACATACATGAAGACAGAGGGCATCTGCCTAAATGAAACAAAAATACTTCATTATCTCATTTCCCTGCAGAATTTAATAAATAAAAAAGTTGAATAGATATAGAACAAAACAGTGAGTACTTGGAAGATGTAGATGGAAGAGGATGTCAGGAGATATATGTCAAAGGGTACAAACTGAAGCCTATAGGACAAGTCTAAAGATCTAAAGTATAATTTGAGGGTTATAGTGAAATACTGCATTTAGCATGGATATTTTAAAGAGAATGAATTGTATGTTCTCTTATCATAGATTAAGGTAACTATGCAAAATCATGGATATCTGAATTCGATTCACTGTAATAGCCATTTATACATACATCATACATACATACATAGGAACATGTCTGTAATCCCAGATATATGGATGGTAGAGGCAAAAAGATGGTAAATTCCAGGCCAGTCTGGACAAAGTTAATGAGGCCCTATCTTACAAACAAAATACAAAAGAAAAACAAAATTAAGTCTGGAAAAATGCTTGTCTCATATACAGGAGGCCTTGGGTTCAATACCCAGTGCTACAAACAACAAAGATAAAAAGAATGAAGCACATTAATTTGTTCAGTGTGTCAATGTATGTACATATAAGTATATGCTTGTTTAAAAACTTTGCCTTCATTTATATACATGCAATATACTTTATATGAAAGTCGCCTAGTAAAACCTGTCAAATACAGTTTGTAAAATGTGGGAGGAGAGAGGAAAGGAAAAATGATGATTTTGAAATATATGAACTTGTGTCTGCCATTTTTTCATTTTCTTCTAAATGTTTTGAGTATTCTTTATGCATTTCTTCTTGCCTTACTCATCTTTATGGTATGATGGATGGTTATTGCATTAGTAAATTTTGTTTTTTCATTTCTTCCTTGTGAATCTGTTCTTGTAGTGGGATTTGAACTTTCACATGCTATCATGATTATAGTTAAATTTCTCCACTTTGGGATGTAGGGCTACTTAAGCATCTTTTGGAAGACTGGTGATGTTATCATGATTACCTCCAAGGTTTGCTGATTTTGTAAGTTCTTTATTTCTCCTTTCATTCTGAATGGCAGGCTTGCCTCATATAAAATTTTTGGTTAATAATCATTTTCTTTTAGAACTTAGAGTTTGTCATTCCATTGTCTCTTGGTTTATAAGTTTTATAGATCTGCTTATCACATTAAATGTAGTTTGGTATTTCCTCTTGCATTTTCCTCAACTTATCTTTGTCTTGCACACAATGATGTAACACAACTCCCTCACTTAAGTGTGTATATGTGTATATCTATCTATCTATCTATCTACCTATCTACCTATCTATGTATCTATCTATGTGTGTGTGTAGCTGTGTGTGATATTTCAAAAGAGACTGTCTTCAAGTTTAATTATTCTTCTTACTTCATCTAGTCTGTTGTGGGGGCTTTCATCTATAATACTTAATTTTTATTAATTTGCTTTATATGCTGGTGATTGATAACAGGATCTTACACATACTTATCAAATTCTCTCTCAATTGAACCCCAGGCCCTAAACTCATGTTTGTTTGACTCATGGAGTTTTTCCATTTCAAGATTTCTAAACTCTCCCTAAATCAATGAACCAATAAAGAAATGGGCAACTGAACTAAACAGAACTTTCTCAAAAGAAGAAATTCAAATGGCCAAAAAGCACATGAAAAAATGCTCACCATCTCTAGCCATAAAGGAAATACAAATCAAAATGACACTAAGAGTCTATCTCACCCCTGTTACAATAGCTATCATCAAAAGCTTAGAGGACTATCAAAGCCCCCCAGGCCTCCTCAGTCCTCCACAAAGTCATTATCGATCCCTTTGATATCTTTCCCCACCCCTCCCCTCATCACTATTGCCAGACTGAAGAGAAGCACAGAAGGAAAGGTGGGAGGTAGCTCCACATCAGCAAAGGCTTTATTCGAAGAGAGCCTGTGGAGTGCATCTCTAGCAAGAGAGCTAGAGCCCACTGCCACATACAGGCTTTGGACGGATGTAGCGGGCTAGTGGAAAAGAACCAGGGAGGTCACTAAGGAATACCATTGCTGGGCAAACAGGAAGGTAAGCTGTGATGAGGCCACTGTCTGCTCAACTGACCTGGGCACCCACCTGGAGGTAAAGGTTGACAACTATCCCTTTGTCAGTCTTTGGGGTCAGATGGGGAGTTTCCAGTAAGTCATCAGAAAAGGGGGAAGAGGTATGGTCCTAACCTGTCTGTCCTCTCTGTTAACACTACACTACTACCTGGGGCTTCTGAGGGAAATGATTGAAGCCAAGAGAGCTGTGGAGGCCCCCAGACCTCCTTAGTCCTCTACAATGTCATTATCAATCACTGCCTTCTGATATTTTGGCTAAAGTCAGTCCATTTTATTTAAGAGTTTGGAGCAATAACTTTTCCAAAGTTCATCTTTATTACAGTAGGAACATGGATTCTTCTCAAAGGCCTCTTTCCTTTACAAGTAGGGCCACTCCTTCAAGGTTTCCAACCCTGGGAATTTGGATGAAGATGGTGGCTTGATCATCAAAAACACCACCAACAACAGGTGTTGGCGAGGATATGGGGAAAAGGGACCTGCGTAAACTGCTGGTGGGAATGCAAGCTAGTGCAACCACTCAGGAAAACGGAGGCTTCTTAAAAATCTAAACATAGATCTGCATATGATCCAGCAATCCCACTCCTGGGGATACACCCAGAGGAATGAGACACAGATTACTCCAGAGGCACCTGCACAGCCATGTTTATTGCAGCACTATTCACAATAGCCAAGTTATGGAAACAGCCAAGATGCCCCACTACCGACTAATGGATTAAGAAAATGTGGAATTTATACACAATGGAATTTTAGTCAGTCATGAAGAAGAATGAAATCTTATCATTTTTAAGTAAATGGATGGAACTGGAGATCATCTTCAGTGAGGTTAGCCAGGCTCAGAAGACCAAAAATCATATGTTCTCTCTCATATGTAGACTTAGATCTAGGGCAAATACAGCAATGTATTTGGACTTGGGTCACATGAGAAGGAAGAGCACATATGGGAGGAATGGGGAAAGGTAGGAAACCCAAACCATGAAAATGTTTGATGTCCCCACTGCAGAGGAGATAATACAGAAGACTTAAAGGGACAGAGGTCAATATAAGAAGGGGATCAGGAACTAGGAAATAGGTCAGGTAGAGATGAATCAACTTGGGTTGTAATACACTTGTGTGGAAGCAATACTAGGAATCTCTATAGCTGTCCTTATCTCAACTAACAAAAATGCTTTGTCTTTCTTATTATTGCTTATGTCTTATCTTCAGCAAAATTTGAGAAAAGGGCAGAGCAAGTTCTGCCTGGAAGTGAGGGGGCTTAAGGGGGGGAGAGAGTGGGGGTGGAGGATGGGGGGCAGAAATAGCCCAAATGTGAATAAATGGATAAATAAAAAAAGATTTCTATTCAATTATTTTTCTACATCTCTTATTTGCTGAATATTTATTCATATCATATATTTTTACTAATTTCATTGTTTTTGTGTTTCTTGAATTTCCTTACAATCATTTAAAAAATACTTTATCTGGCATTTTTCAATATCTTTTTCTTTGAAGTATGTTGATAAACAATTTTTGTTGAATAAATAGAATTATAGCTTTTACCTCTGTTCCCCATGCAAGAGTAATATCATTCTACCTCACTTTTTTCATATTTTTATGACTCTATATTCATATTTTTGCCTTTCTTGTTGATCATTTTTCTGTTGCTTTTATGTTATTTTCAATACACATGAATTTCTTTTGAAGAAAATATGTGGTATCATTTTGATAGGCTACATTTGTTTTGGATGTTATAATAAAGCCTTAGTGTATCTTTTCCAGCTGTATGAAGGAATTACTCTAGTGGTCCCGGCAGGTATCATATACAAGAAACAGTAAAAGTGACTGCCCAGTCACTGTTAATCACTCTGACAGTGAACGTGGTGATACAAGCACATCAAGCACAGCAGTAGTAGTGTGCCCTAGAGGCAAACGGTGACTGTCATTGGCAGCAGAGGTCATGATGCAGGGAATACACACTCAGGTCCAATAGTTTCTGGTGACATCTAAATAGCCCAGACTATTGCAGCAGCTACTCAAGCCAGTTATGAATTTGGTAAAGGAGGGCACACACTCTTGATTTATTAGATTAGCAGTTTAGCTGGCCCTGGAGTTTGATAGCTTATACTGGTGGTTTAGGTTGATTGGGGTGGCAGCTCAGCCAAGCAGTTTCTTTCAGATACACTGTGGTGGAATCAATACCAGCAAGCAGTATGAGACAATATTGTCATTGTTCTCCAGGGAAGTAAATCCCCTTGGAGTTGTCCACTTTATAGCAGCCTTAATTCTAGAATTTGAGGGAAGAATAACGCAAGTTCCTCTTTTTTGTGTGGACTGCACAATTCCCCTAAGTGGTTTTACAGGGTTGTCTGTTCTGTAGCTAGTTTCTGGTGTCTACAATGATAAAGTCTTCTGTAACTTTCCCATTTACCCGTGGTGGGTAATCTTTTGTGGCTCAAGAACAGAAATCAGTGTTCTTTATTTTACTCTCTATGACTTTGATCCTGGTCTCTATTTCTTATATGGCTCCTATCTCTTTCTCTCAATGATTTCCAGTTCTACCCATCTTAAAATATAGATATGTATTTGCTAGTTTTGTTTTGTTTTATTTTTTGTAGAGGAAGAGATGATCATTGAGTGTCTCTATTCAGGTAATATAAGGGATGTTGAAACTTTTATGGTAGGATATTTTAGTAAATTTAACTGGTTCACTAATACTTTCCTCTAAGTCCTTTTGTTTTTTGCCATTTTATGTGAGAGCATGAAGATTAATAAAGAAGTTAATTTGAAATCATTCTCAGGTTGCTTTCGGAGGAAAATGCAAAGTAGAATGATGAAATAAAATTGATCTCTGACATCATGACATTTCCTCCCTGTTACCTAATGACACACATCATATGAAATGTAAATTTACTTTTATAAAATTGATTTTAGTTATTCTAGGCTGTTTAGAATAAGTTAACTTTAGTAATACAATTTTCTTCCAAGCTGAAACTCTACTAGGACAAAGGATACTCTATATGAGACTATACTCTATATGAGTTTATATAAATGCCAACTGAACAGTAGATTTTTCTTATGCCAGATTTCCATTGGTAGGAAGTGAATTTCAACATAGAGATTGTTTCCTCTATATTGTATGTAAGTTTTTAATTGAGAGATGGTGGTGGATATGTGTGAGTAGGTGAATAAACATGTAAATATGGTTTCATATTGATCTATAGGTGATTGTAAACATTATCAACATTTCATTAACTTATTTTTAATCAGGTCACATAAATCTATAATTAGCTTTAATTAGTAGTTATTATATGATAAATAAAAAGTGTCCCAAAGGAAGGCCAAGTATACCATAACTTTTTACGGTATGTGAAACTGGGAAATGTTAATATTGAAATAAAGAATAAAAATTCAACTCAATTTTAATTTTAAAAAGCACCTTTTCCTTTAATACCATTTATTTCTTATGTGTATGTTCCATTTGATCATAATAAAAGGAATACATATGTCTCATAAATAGCTTTTATGATGTCAGACATTCTATAGCCTGAAATTTCAATCTCAACCTTTGTAGCTATCTCCTAGAAACTTACCTTGCATTCACACTTTCTTGAACCATGAAGAGAGCTCGACTTTTCTTCTATAAGTTTTGGGGATTGGTTTTTTACTGCTGCCGTGGTAAGTTATATGTAATTGGGAATTTTTTCATGACTTTACTAAGACTTTGTCTTAGTACTTGGTTTTTGTTTTCCATCCAACTTTAAAGTATGTTCCTTTTTCTCCCCTTGTCTTTGTCACTTAGCTAATTTCCTATTTTTATTTCATGATCCTATTTTATCTTATCCTACATTTTGTTCCCCCTTACTTTTACCTCTTCTCATTCTTCCTCCTATTTCCCTCTTCATCAAACAAAAAAAAATATAGGTTGACATTTCTCATTAATCATTCAACAAGATTTTTTCTATGGTATGTTTACCTCTTCCCCATCTGACCCTTTATAGTACCTAATTCTCAAAAGCAGTGGTTAAACTCATTGACCCCAATGATTGCCCCATTGTCAGCAGCCAGCAACATCCCATGGCTAGTGTCCATGGATGAAACTTGCCAAGGCATTATTCTGAGTCGGTGGTGGATCCTGTCCACAGCTAGCTGTCTGACTAAATTGTGAGTATAGCTAAAACCATAAGAAAAAGAACCATACTATGTACACATTTTAGAACTGCTTTATTATTATCTACATTCACATTGAACTTTAATGCAGTAAAGGGTTTTTTGTCTTGTGTGAAATTACTGTAGGAATGTTTGATGGCTTAAAACTTAAACACTATTCAAGGTAAAAGTACAGTAATACAAAGTAGAAAGTTATTGGATTACACTGTTAAATAAGTAAGAACATTACACTGGCAAACAGTTATGTTTAAATGAGACCTTATTGATTTTTTTTACTTTAATATTACTGTATTATTCTTCACCTTTCTATTCCATTAGGAAGCACTTGCTCTCTGATATTTCAGGAGTCATTGACCAAGAAGGTATTTTACTTGGCCATAAAATCTGCCTGCATCCCAGTTTTAATCCACAAGATGGAAAAGATCCAGTCAAAGGAGGCATAGGAGTGGTCCTCCTGCAGTACCCTATTAGGAGGAAAGAAATTCCACTTTCTCACACTCATAATATCTTCTGGAAAAGCTGTTATAACTGCCTGTACAGACATTGCAGAGTATACCAATATCAGAGTAAGCCACAAAAATCATATTCTGCTGTATCATGTCGTTCATAAAATTGATATTTTTTAAAAAACAAATTAGTGGAGAAATAAAACAAAGTTCATGAAAATCTTATAAACAGTTGGGTCCATATTACTCCACTTTGCAAGAGCAAACACAGATAATATCAGTGCTTAAAATTAATGTCTACTCACTATAAAGAAAACAGAAAAACAAGTATATGAGAAATACAAGTTGAAATAAATACATATGAAATAACAAGGAATTAAATGTCAAAGTACTTCACAAAATCCATGTAATGATTTAAAGATATACTCTATGAATCTTAGGAAGGTATGCTATAAAATGAGTACAAGACAGAATAACCCATATCTCACATCCTTCCATCTCTGCTCCTTCAGAACACAATAACTTTGGGACCAGTATCAGGAAGTTATCAGTTAAGCTTCTCGACCTCTCATTCTGCCACCATCAACATATCCACATGGCTAAACATAATAACTTATGTATCTGGAGTCAGCCCCAAGAAGATTGCTGGGTACTTACTGTAAGGGCAAAGTTACCATTGGGGTTGTTTATAGAAATACATGTAAAATTCTGTAAGGATTGATAGAGACATTTATACTAAGATAACAAAGCAGGAATATTTTCATTGAGAAAACACTGAGAAGTAGGGAACTTACAAAAATACCTTTAGAAACAATGAGAAAAATAAATTGGTGGTTAGCGTCTGGGATTGGGTTTTTAACTCTTTAGCAGGAAATCCATTGCCAGAGCCTTTGTCTGACAAAGTCATACCTTTTAGGTCCCAGACTGAATCTTCCTCAGTAAATCTATGGCCACTGATGGTATCTGATATAATCACACCACTACGGTTTCAGAGTGAACCTGTATCTAGAAATCTGTGGTCAGAATCTGTAACTGATACAATCACACCAACAAAGCTTCTTCTAGAATCTCCACCAGTAAGTGTAAGGACAGCGCCTTTATCAAATAGAATAAAACCACCTTGGTTCCAGGCTGAATTAAAAGGAGTACATCTATGGACAATACTTGTATCTGATACAGTAACAATACTGTGGACTCAGGCTGCATATCCAGGAAGAATTTCCTGGACAGAACTTATTGCTGATATATTCACAACATGGACTCAGTCTGAATTTCTAACAGGAAATCCCGGGATTCAATCTGTCTCTTCTGCATTCACACCGTGGCACCAGGCTGAGTCTCCAACAGTAAGACATTGGACACAACTAACATCTGATTCAGTTTTAGTGTGGAACCAATCTGCTGCATCTACACTAAATCACTGGACACAATCTAAAACTGATACATTTACAGAGTGGACAAATAGTCAATTCACAAACGTCAAGCATCCAACAGAAGCTGTATCTAATATATTGAATCAAGCTGAAATTGCAAAAACAAATTCCTGGACAAAACTTGAAGCTGATACTGTGTTACAGGTGGCTCAGTCTAATTCTGAAATCATCAATCCATGGATACAAGCCATAGATAATACAGTAACACCATTGGTTCAGAGTGTTTCTTTAGCAAAAAGTCCTTGGACACAGTTTGAATCTGATATAATCACAACGTGGACTCAGACCCTAATACCAGCTGTAAATCCATTGACGATGACTGTAACTGGTAGAGGTACCCTGTGGAGCCTAGCTGAAATTATGTCAGTAAATTCTCAGGTACAATCTGCAACAGAAATATTCACACAATTGATTCAAAACCAAACTATTGCAGCAAATGTCTTGACACACTCTATATTTAATCAAGTCATTCTTTTTAACAAGGCGGTTAGCCCAACAACAAATCACTGGACAAAGCCTGAAGCTAATACAATAGCAATGTGGACACTGGCTAAGTCTCAGAAACAAAAGGCCTGGACAAAAGTTAACTATGAAATAGTCTCATCATGGAATCCAGGCGAAGTCTCAGAAGTAAAGATTTGGACACTGCCAGAGGCTGGTATATTCAAGCATCAAGCTGCATCTAAAGCAGTAATTCCTATGATAGAGGATACAGCTAAAATTGTCAAACAGTGGACACAAGCTGAATTTCCAGCAGTAAATACTTGGGCAGAGTCAGTAGTTGATATAATTACAACATGGACACAGACAGAATCTTTAGCAACAAATCTTTACACATTTCTACTTGATAAAGTCACACTGAAGACACAGACTAAATCTCCATTAATAAATACTTTGAACCAAGAAGAAACTATAACTGCAGCCACAACTTTTAAACAGACTGCCTCTTCCACTGTAAACTTTTATGTACAGATTGGAACTGACAAAGGCACAATTTCAACAATTCTTGAAACTAAAGCCAAGAAATCTTGGCTATTGCCAGAAGTTAACACATTCAGAACGTCAGTGCAACATCAGACAGATAATACCAAACTCTTGGTTCAATCTGAAAATCAAGCATCTCTTCTGTGGACACATTCTGAAGTTGAAAACAGTAGTCCATGGACCTTACCTGAATTTGGAACAATCTTATCCTGGATAGTACCTGTGCATGCAGCAGCCATATCTTTGCTGCAGCCTGGCTCTTATATTAGCAAAGCTTCATTTAAAATTCAGGCAGAAAAACCATGGATTCAAACAACCTTTCAAACACTCAGTACTTTCACATCATTTAGTGACAAAGTACAGCTCCAGGCCACACATAAAATCGCTACAGTCATGTCATGGATCCAGTTCAAAATAGGTACATTAGACTACTGGACCCAGTCAGAATATACAGTAAAATTGTGGACTATTTTTGAAACTGGTACAATAAGACCATATAGCCAAAGTGAAACAAACACAGTCAACCCCTGGACCCAACCTAAAACTAGTACAATCAGAGCATTGACACAGGCTGAATCTCAACAAGTTAGGTACTTGTCTTTGCCAGTACCTGAAACAGTGACACTATTGTCACAAGCTGAAATGGAAGCAGCAAAACACTTGACCATGTCTGATATGAATACTGTTGCACCATGGTCCCTAACTCAGAATGATACAATAAAGCAAATGACTCAAATTGAATCTAAAAAAGTTCTTTCTTGGTTTCAGCCAGAAAGGACAATAGCTCATCCCTGGATCCACCTTGAAACTAATGTAGTCAGACCTGGATACAATTCTGAAGGCAATGCTGTCCAAACAAGAATCACTACTGAAACCAATACAGTCAGATTCTGGACCTCTTCTGAAATAAAACTTTGGACCCAGTCTGAATCTCAAGCAGTAAGTATGTGGCCTGAAGATAGCAGAGCCACACTTTGGTCTCTAACTCAGAATGATACAATTACATCTTGGTTCCAATTAGAATCTCAAAGGATACTTTCTTGGGCCCAGTTTGAAGGTGGTATAACCAACCCTTGGACTCAGCAGGAAACTGCTACAACTAAACTATGGACCCAATTTGGAACTTTAAAAATTCTTTCCTGGACCCCACCTGATACAATAATATACTGGTTCCATACTCAAATAGATTCAATCACACCCATGAGCCAGCCTCAAACTCAAAAATTCCAAAGTTGGATGCAGACTATAACTCAAGTATGAAAAATTTCACCTGTGACTGAAGTTGATACAGTAATACCTTGGTTACAGTTTCAAAGTAACACAGTTAGATCCTGGATTCAACTTTATTCCCAAACAGTGAGTCTTGGGACCCATACTGAAGTTGGTATAATTGGGCACTGGACTCAGAAAAGAATTGCTACAGATAACCTTGGGACCAACTCTGAAACTCAAGCAACCAGACCCTGGGACAAGCAGGAAGCTAACACAGTCAGAACTAGGTTCTACCTTCAAGTAAAAACTGTCAGACTGCAGACTTATTCAGAATTCGGTACGTTCAGTACTTTCATCCGATCTGAAATTGGCACAATTCATCATGATTCTTTTATGATCCAGTCAAAAACCCAAGAAGTCAGACCCTGGACCCAGTCTGAAATTGTTATGACTAGATACTGGGTTTTGTCTCAAGTAGTTAAACCACAGACAATGCTTAAAGGAGGAGCATTTACACCCTGGATCCAGTCTGAAACTCAACCAGCCACACCATGGACCAAGCCTCAAGTTAATATAACATTCTTTTCTATTCCTGTATCTGATAAATTCAGAACCTGGATCCAACCTAAAACAAAACTACTGCATTACAAAGCTGACATAATTGTATCGCTGATTTCTCCTGAGACTGGAACAACTGGAAAAACTCTGCTAATTGATCATTTGGATAACAAGTCTAAGCTTGTCACATTTTTACCTGTTGAGACTATTTCTACCGCACATCAGTATTTTATAACTTTGTCAACAGAGATAAGTACCATAGAAAGAAAAATTAAAAGCAGTTATCTCCAGCCAAGCCAGCTCACAAGCATTTTCCTTCTTACCCTGTCAAGCAAGTGGTTTCCTAGTATAATTGGTCACAAGAACTTTGGCAGCATATTAGAAATTATTGACACAAAAGGAAGCCTTGATGTCCTTTCTGTCTCTCTTAGTTATCTTTCCCCAGGCTTTTCCTTCCTTGTTTCTTGTTCTCTTACATATCCATGTACATTGTTCCCTTCCTGTTTAGTCTTTTCTTCTTGTCCTTATCTTTCACACTGTGTTTTCCCATCTTGCTTCAACTTTTCTTCTCTGGCCTTCTCTCCTGTGCTTTTGCCCTCAACCTCTTCTGATAATCAGCTCCAGGAACTGTCTTTCTCAAAGTTTATTGAAGATACTATTTTTTCTCACACTTTCTCATCCCTGCATGCTCCTCCAGCAATAAGTTTAACAAAAGAGTTTCCCCTAATGCCTGGATCTCTATCTGGACCCAACTATAAGCATCAGTCTGGACAACAGCCTCTCAATGTTTCCCTGGCTGAGTGTCGCCTAGATATGATTTGGAAAGACAATCTCCAGGCTCTCTGGCTCTTCAAGACAGCTGCTGTTTCTCACGAGACCACAGGCAAGTTAAATATAGTCATCTGTTTGACTTACTACCTTAGATAAACAGTCTTTTTGAAGCCAGCAACCAAAATTTCTGAGTAGATCACAAAAGGTTTTCATAGATTTTTGTAGGATTAAATTGAAGATATTTTTCTGAACCAATAGTTAAGAGATCTCTAAATATTGAGAGATTAATACCTTATTTTTCCAGTAAGGGCTTATGAGTTAAGTTTTATAAGTACCACTCCTTTCAGAGCATAATATTACAAAAAATATCTGATTGCTTAAATAGATTCTATTATTCTACTTGAGGAACGAACAGAACAAGTCAAATTATCTTTATCAGGAGAAGTATACAGATACCCTCTGTTACTATACCTAAGTTTATTGTGAATTAGGAAAATAATCCCAAGCATTTCCTCAAAGTTCAGGACATCAAATTTTCAAACTCGTTCCTAAAATAGAAAGTCAGGAAATTCAATGAAGAGGATAATAATACTAACTTTACTCTGCTATACATGTGGATTCATTCTAGAGTGCGGATTACGCCCTGGCCTTGTCTCCCGTTGTCCCAATTGCTGGGAGGCAGAAACAGGTGAATTTCCCTGGATGGTTTCTATGCATCTCTCTTTCTCCCATTTTTGTGCTGGCTCTATTTTGAATGAACAGTGGATTCTTACCTCAGCAAGATGTGCCAATTTCATGTAAGTCTGGGTAAGCCATCTCAAGGTTAATGTATCATAATAAAGTGATGAAAAATTTATGATTTTTAATGGATACATTTCTTTGAACAAACTAGATGTTCTTTATTTATATAATCAAATTTGATGAGTCTCCTTTTCTATAGAAATGATTGAATTGTTTTCTTAACAACCATTTCCGATTTTATTCTTTTTTCCTCATATACCACTAAAATTTATGTTAATATGTTTCTTGGGGTTAATTTTAGTATCCAAATAAAAAACATTGTGAATTGTAAAATTATGTCTTGCTTTTATATAATTTCACCTATCTAGAAGATGGCAAGCATGCTATTCCTTTAAAGCATGCTATAACCTTAAATTATAACCTATACTTACACATATTACTTTTTGATTTTATAAAGAGGCAAAAGCAACATGGATTCAGTAGAAATCATACTTTATATTTTGAACTTTGAATATTTAGTATGTATTATGATATTCTGTTATGATACTAGTCAGTAGTAGTGAGTGGTAGCTCCCAGTAGGCCATGCAATCACATAGTCATTATGACAAGCATCTGTGTTACCCACTGTGTTGCTAAGCTATGCATGTTAACAACCACTGCTGTTAATTAAGTTTGGTGTATGACAGTATTTTCAACTTACAATGTTTTCAACTTAAGATTGGTTTATCAGAATGTAACCTCATAACCAGTGGATAGGCATTTTATTAGAGTTTCTGTTTAGCTTTTTATAACTCCAGATATGCTGTCTTAAAAATTCAATTTATCAATCTATATTTTGATACTATTTAGCTCAAAAGATTTCTGGCAAACATTTTATTTTCTTATTTTAGCGTACTGAAGTAGAACTATTAATATAGATAAGAGAAACAGGGCTCATGTAGAAAAAGTGGTCGAACTCTCACATGTTCTGTGAGATATTTCAGTTCCTAATTTTCAAAATTCTTATGAGTAAGTATTAAGCACTTTAAATATTAGGGAGTACAATAGTGTAGGTTAATACTTTTTAATAAGGATACTGACAAAGTAATTTACTTCTCATTTCTTTTTTTGATGGTATTGGGATTTGAACACAAGGCCTCATTCTTGCTAGGCAGGTACTCTACCACTTGAGCTACACTCCACCAATACTTTACTTCTCATTTCTGAAGATGTTCATGCCTACTGAGCCTAGGGATGACCTAATATCATTAATAATGCCCTAGTGTTAAATACATGTGCTTACTGAATAGGGAATAGGAATAGTATTTTGGTGCTTACATGGACCCTATCTGATTCATATGATCTAAGGGGTTTTTTTTCACATTGAAATTTAGAAATAATAATATTTCTAATGAATTTTCCTTCCAGAAAAAGCTCCGAAGCTCTGGCCTTGGTCCAAGTGGGTCTTATTGATCTACAGGATCCTACCCAAGCTCAGACTGTTGGTATTGATCGTGCCCTGCCCTTCTTAGGACCCAAAGGACCTCTTGGACCTGGGCTAATCTTTCTGAAGCAGCCACTACATTTTCAACCCCTGGTTCTTCCTATTTGTCTGGAGGAAAGTTTGGAGCAAGAGAAGAATATACAACTGTATGACTGCTGGTTACCCAGCTGGTCCCTCATGAGAGGTGAATAATGAAAAAGGCACTGGATTAGAATGGAATGATATGTTTGGAAAAATAGTAATATCCTTTCTTGAGTAACTGAGCATTTATTATATTTCTCTAATCTAGTCTAAAGCAAATCAACAAAATTCACAAACATTTCTTCTCTGTTTTCCATCAGGAAGTCCTGGAATTTTGCAAAAAAGGCACCTAAACATCCTGCAAGCCAGCACTTGTGCCCAGTTTTGGCCCAAGCTGAATGAATTTACTTTCTGTGTGGAGGCCAAGAAAGCTATGGGGGAGGCTGGCTGTAAGGTGACAATTAAAGGGAATGTGAAAGTCAGAAATAAAAAGGATTATCCTTCAACACCAAGATACCTCCTACCATCCTTCAGATAATCAATTGATACTCTGTTCTGTTCCCTCTTTCTTACAGGGTGACTTGGGGGCACCTTTGGTGTGCCATATACAACAAAAGGATACATGGGTACAGGTGGGAATCTTGAGTCACTTTGATGAACATTGCACAAAGCCCTATGTCTTCAGCCAAGTGAGCCCTTTCATTTTCTGGATCCAGGGAGTTACACGGCTCAGCCATGCACCATGGTCCCAACAAGGACCCATAACTACCTCTGCTTCCATCTCCCTTTCAGTCTCTCCTGCAAGGAATGCTTCAGTTTTAACCTCTACAACTGCTTCTATTCGACCACACTTCATTTCTCTGCCACAACCTCAGAGTAAGGCCCAATAAAATTATAGTAAGAGAAGTATAAGAAGGAAATTAACAAGGGATTGGAAATACAAAAGAGTGAAAGGAGAAGAGAAAACTCTTTTCTTGAGAAATGATAAATGCATATTTTTAAAATTTATGAAATCTTTGGAGTGATTTATTTATTGGTCTAAAAAGGACCGTCATAGTTAACAATACTGTTTAACTTTCATAATGTTATAGAATATAGATGCCAGTGGTTATTAATATAATTATCTTGATTGATTATTCTGACATGTAGAATATTGCAATAACTTATCAACTTCTCGGGAGCAAAAAAGAGTAGGGCTAACAATGATACTCAAAAACTTATTCTTCTAACAGAGAGTACTCTTCTACTACTATATAGCACCTTGCATATGTGTTACAATAATTTTTATTAAAGACGTTTTGTTTTGTTGTCAGTGATAAATAATGATTTGTAGGCTCTTGTGTGCATTTATTTTACATTAGGGTTATTATCTTTCTTCTTCCCTTGACTATTCTGAAACCTATCACAATATCATCAATGACTATTTCTCATTGTTTACTTGATCTTACTGCCTTTGAAAAATATTTCAGTCCCAGAGTCTGTGTTTTAATCTGCTTAATAAGTATTTACTAGCTATCTCAAGTTGCCATATTATAGTGAATAATGATTTTTAAGCATAAGTGAGGCCATATCATTTCTTTGGTGATATTCTTCAAATCCTTTCTCACACAGATGAAGAAGTCTACAATGAGGATCTTATTTATGATTTTACCTTCATCTTTATCACTTTATTCTTTTTATAGTCAGATTGTTTTCATAAATTTTCTTTTTATCTAGGATTCATTAATCGTACAAGAGGATTTCAAGTGAAAATTCCATATATGCATACATTATATTTTGGTCAAGTTCTCTGTGCCCCCTTCTACTGCATATGAGTGAAAATGTGATACTTGGCTTTTTGAGAAGGGCTTATTTCACTAAATGTGATGAGCCCTAGTTCTACCCATTCCTACAAATAGCATAATTTCATTCTTTTCTATGGAGCAGCAATCTTTCATTGCATATATATTCCCACTCGTTGACTAGAGACAATTTAAAATTGCTCTATAAATAAACAATGGGTATAGAAAGATAAGAGGAACTTTTTTTCAGGGAAATATCATAGCTGCAAAAGATACAGAAGCTCATGTTTCTAAGTCAAATTTTGAAATGTCAATGTGTTTTAAATGGATTGAAACATTTAAAATTAGAAAGCTATAACATTCTATGAAATTTATTCTTACTGGCTTTTTTTGCTTCTTTTTTTTCATTTGTTGGTTGGTTGTTTTTGCTCAGCTTCAGCAGACCGTATTTCTCTGCGATATACTATGCCTTGGCAGGTTATGATCATCAGTTGTGGCAGTCAAATCTGCAGTGGCTCCATAATTAGCAGCTCTTGGGTTCTCACTGCTGCCCATTGTGTCAAGAACATGTAAGTTTATGTCCTGCTTCTTCAAATACTATATAATCCATTACCACCAAGTCAGTTTGTTTAAGCCTTCTTTGGGCAAATTTTACTTTCTTTGTCCCCAAATCACCTCTTAGGTCCATTACTTATTTGTTTCAGGCAAACATTGAGTTGATTTAACATGTACCTCTATTAGTATTTTCTTCCGAAATCCTATTTCCCAAGTACTAACTTCTTGGTATCTTGATTTCTGTGGAGGTGAAATGCAAGGCTCATGTACCATATCTTAAAAAGACAAATGTGGTTTTTAAGAGTACAGGTTCTGTAGTGAATCCATTTTAAGTAATTTCTATGTATCCACATAGGAATCCAGAAGACACTATAGCGATACTGGGCCTTAGGCATCCTGGGGCACCTCTGAGAGTTGTTAAAGTAACTACGATCCTACTTCACGAGAGATTCTGGTTGGTGAGTGGAGCAGCAAGAAATGATCTGGCTTTGGTACTCCTTCAAGAGGGCCAAAATTCCATTCAGATGTTAGCACCATTGGGGCACTTGAAGAATCTAAATAGCTCAGAATGTTGGCTTTCTGGGCCAAGAATTCTTAAACCAGGTTAGTGATTGTTTTGCTCATTAGGAGAGTAGCTTTAAAAAAATAAGGATTATACTTTTAACTTAAAGTTTAATAAGTCTTACAACAATTGTGCATATACCTAATTTTAGGAACTTAATTCAGATTAGAAACCTATTTGTACATGTATTTTTATTTCATTCAATGATTGTTTTGATGATGATTCAATAGGATTTTAAGGATATCGTAAGAGGAAGTTTATATGAACATTCAAATGTTGTAAATAAAACAGGGATGATTAGGTTCCAAACTCTTCTAACTTTGGAAAAAAGCTCTGTTTTGTTTTGGCATGTTTAGGAAATTGAATATTCACTTGAATTGGAATTTGGAGGGCTTTTTTTGGGGGGTGGTTGCTATATTAGGTTGAATTCAGGGCATTCACTGTGAGCCACTCCACCAGCCCTATTTTTATAAAGGGTTTTTTGAGATAGGGTCTTGTGAACTATGTACTTGGGCTGGGTTTGAACCACAATCCTGATCTCTGCCTCCTGAGTAGCTAGGATTACAGACGTGAGCTATCAACACCCAGCTGATTTATAAATCAAAATATACAACTTAATTTTCAGGAAATGAAATTTAAAAGTAATTATATTTGCTAAAATGACTCAAAAGAAATGTAAAATGAATGGAATGATTTGAAGGTAAGAAGCTAATGGTAGTGATAAGAAAATCAACAGAACTTCTTAGCATAATAACTTAGAGGTACATGTTTAAATCATCTTCTTAGCTGCTTCACTGTAACCTATATATTTAACTATTTGTATATTCTATTTTCCTAGGAGAGACAGATGAGAACCCAGAAATATTACAGATGCAGGTTATGGGAGCTTCAAGCTGTGCCGACCTCTACCCAGACATAGGCAGTTCTATTGTTTGCTTCATTACTCAGGCCAAAGGCTATGACACAAATATGGTGAGCAGATGAGGTTTATTTTCTTTCCTTTTTTTTCAGAATCATGAAACTATAGCTTGTCCTTCTATAAAAATTTATCTTTGAATGATAAATATAAGAAAGTGAACACTTACTCAGTAAGAGTGAACACATGTTAAATAAATTGTAGAACTTCTAAATATGCTAATAATCTATATTATATCTGACACATGCTCTTTATAATATATTCACATAAAACAACTGTTGGACATTTTTGTTATACTACACACAAGTTAGACATTTTATATATTTTTTCTTATAATTACATTACCCTTTATCTTAAGGTTCACTAAGTCCAACATTTTCTATTTTCTCAATTGTACAAGAGAACTGTATAGTTTAAATATCAAATATCTTATTTGTCATAATGATTTAGAACATATTTGGGATAAGAACAATATACTTAATCATCTATATTACATCTATAAATCATAAAATCTAAGATTAAATAATAAACTAGGTTAATTAATTAAATCTGTCTCTACATTTGACTTTACAGGAGCCAGTGAGTCCAGGCAGTGCTGTTATGTGCAGACCAATATCTGGCAATGGCAAATGGAGACAGATAGGCTTCACCAGTCTCAAATCTCTAGCTACCATAGTGAGCCCACACTTCTCCTGGATTTTATCCACTTTAGCAAAGGCAGGCCATCCCCTAAGCCAGGACCTTATGCCTTGGATAGAAAAACCTAAGTCCTCTGGTTTCCTTAAATATCCATCCACACTGCTACTTTCCTCAGCAATTATTATTGAAGCACAGATGTTTTTGTAGCCTGGTGACTAGAACAGGTAGTATACATCTGTTCATACTATGATAGCCAAGATACCTGAGGAATAAAGAGAAAATATTGATTTATGCCCTATAAGCTATTCCTACATATTTCTTTTCATCTTTCCCTGCATAATAAATGACTTATGCTTACTGCCTGAGTTAATGACTGTTCTTTGATTAACTATATTCATTTCAAATAAATCAAAGTTGTTATTTAACAAGTAAATGACTCCAGGTATGGGTTACCAGAAAATAAAGTTTTTACAAAGATAGGGAAATCAAACCTCAAAAAGACATTTGTAAATCTCCTAATCTACAAATTTATAATTTACAACTATTAACATACCTGATCTATTTTAAACCATCTGCATTTTCTTTTAAGACACAAAACAGTGATTATCCCTTTAGCAATTTATAAGGACTTGATTTGGAAAACATATAATGTTTTATCCCAACAAAATAGCACCTTTAATGAATAAACATAATTAGTTTGCATACTGTTAATAAATAATGCACACATGAATGAATACTATGAATAGTTTTAGTTACCTGCACTCAACCATGATCATTCATAGGAAAGAATACTACGTTTACATACTGTGCTATTGTGAGCAGCATGAAAAAATTGCCTGGAAACATGCTTCAACCTACCTAGGAGGCAAATTATCCTTTAATTCAGGATATATATGTGTATATGCTACTTGACCATTAGTCTCTATAGGAATTATCTCACTAACCACAACAAATCTAGTAGTATCACAATATAAATCATTCCTATTTAATTTAATAATCACCTCAAAGAACAGACTTTAATTATACTGTATGATACTACATTTAATTATTTTATATTTTATTTAGTTATTTACAGTGCCTGATGTATTCATTACATTTTATACATATTCATGTATATAAAATAATAGAAGAATATAAGCTTCACCATTAAGTACAGTTGTACATCAATGAATAGTATCAAAGTAAGTCTCCATTTTGTAAAGAAAGGAAGGTATGGTGAATAAAGATAAAGAAATGATAAAAGTATTATATAACAATAAGGAAAATATGAAAATATTGAAAAATTAAACTTGTGTTTGGGAGGGAACTGATTAAAGACAGTTCCACATAAAAAAGAAGTGATGATTACAATGGGACAGAAGAGAACTTATCCAAATGAAACTGACAGATAAAAAATATATGGTAGAAATATAGGATTAAGAACACTAAATCCCACAAAGACAAACATTAAATATAATAAAAAATAATTAGCAACTATGTCTATTCCTACAGGAATCTATGCATTTCAGTTCTCATGTAAGCCTAATAATTTAGTGAAACAAAGAAAAGAACACATTAATAAACTGTGAATTTAAAGTGGCATAATTATGATGCTAGATTTAAAATGTGCTATAGTCTTAAACTGAGGGTCTCATCAATAATGAAGAGGAAGGGTGGAAGGAAAAAAATCCACCAAATGTTCAGTCAAAAAGACTTCTGAAAGTATAGTACATTCTCACTAATGATGCCAAATATGGGGCATCATGTTTGTGTAACTGACACAACACTGTGAGTTTTCAAATTTTCTGCCCAGTACATGAGAAACACTGACAATATTGATCTATGCAGAAACTACTTAATTCTCAAAGAGAATCCAAATTAGTGTGGCAAGATCCAGTGTACCAAGTTGCCCCTGGATGATACTCTACTCATAATACTGATCCTAAGCAAAGATATGTGTGACAAAAGCAAAGCTTGAAGGACCTGGTCTCAAAGATCCAGCACTCTAAAAAAAGGGCTTATTAGTGGCAGGTGTCCAGGATTTAACCCCTCTTTGTTCATATAAAGTGCAGCTGGGAGTGGAAGCATGAGATTCAGGCTGTTAGACCAGAGGTTTAGAGCCAAGTTGCTTTGAATCAGAGGTGGAGATCATTTCTAGCCTATACAAACATAGAACATCACAATTGTCATTACGTATTACTCAGATTCTGCTTTGGAGTAGGGAACTGAGTGGCAGCACCACACATATGACCTTCTGTAAGAAATAATTATGTAGGAGTCTTGAGGTTGAAAATAGAGAGCAAATATTGTGTTCCTGCAGAGAAAATCCCAGTGACATTGGCCAAATAGTGACTTTCTTGTGACATGTCACAATGCAACCTAAAATTAAAATTAATGACCTGATGTTTGTAGTAACATGGGTAGTTTTTACCATATAGGTTGTAGTTGGGCTCTAGGTTTCAGCTTTCTGCAGTGGAACTAAGCTGTGCAAAAGGTCAGATACCTGCCTAAAAACTTTCATATGGAGAGCCTTAATAGTCCCTTTATTAAATAGCAAGTGACCTAATGTCTCATGGGAGTTTTTGTCCTGCATGAGGTCATTGGGTCACCTAGTGGTTCCAGGGATTGGAGTTTGCTACACTGTTCGTTTCTGCATTGCCAACTCTGGCAATGTGTAGTATTTGCCCAGGAATCTGAGCTTCAGACCCTGGGGGTACTGCCTGATGGTTGGACAAGGCTAATGACTGGACCTTCTGTTCCTTTCTTACAGGGTCCTAACAGCACCCACACTTTCACATTGAAACAGTACCTTTCAGATAGAACCAGTCTTATATGAATGGTGGGGCCTGGAGGGCATCTAGGGTCACACATTGCTAATGTGCTTGTAACCCAGCAGGGTACAGTCATATGTACACATTGGTTCAGCATGAATCAGCCTAGGTGTATTAGGAGGCTACACAACCACACAATAGGGTACGTGACACTAACAGTGCATATTGTAACCCATTGCCAACAAAAAACAAGAAGAAAGATAGGGCTAGCTCTCAATGGCATTGCATGGCGTTATCCTGTGAGATTCCCTGCAGGATGTTTCTTTTCAACTCTTTCAGTAGACAGTCAATAATTTTACTACACTTCCTTTCCAAGCTTTCCCTTTTGTCTGAGGTCACTATCCCAGGTCGCAAAACAAGTACCAATCAAGAAGTTGTCCCATATTTATACCTAACATAACTATGACAATGCCATAAAACCACCCATTTTTTTTCTGATTGTGCATGCTGTCCAATAGAGTGCCTGCACACTCATATTATAAAGCCTCTGAGCCCTCTTAACATGAGAATCCTTGTGCACTGGTGGCACAGTGTGACAGTAAGAGAAAAAAAAAGAAAATTATCATCCAAAATGTAGGATGGCATGGAAAATGGGCTACCTGTGATCAAAGAGATGTCTGCACCTCTGGGCCATCTTCCCTTTCAGTGGAGACTATGCTTGTGCATTCAGTAAACTGGGCTGGGCTTGGAGTTCCTGCAGCTGCTTGATTGCCCCTTCCTTGCTGTGCCATGTGGTATTCCACACAGGGATAACTGACGACATACTCTTCCTGCTACTGCCCTGCTCCACTGCCGTTAAGACCTCCACCACCTCCATGACCTACAACACCACCAGCCACTTCCTCCCATAACACCGCCCACTCCATCTCTACCAAGGCTTCAAGTTGCATCAGAAGCTCTTCAGGAAACAACCTGTCTCATCTTGGACTACAGACATTAACTTCATTGCCTAAGGCTCCCACCCTGGGGTTCTGTTCTGTAGCTTGAGAAAGCCCACTCCAGATGAAAGGCCACTTGGTGGGCAGATCTTGTCCTGAGCTCCTTTGGAGTCCCACAGTGCTCATACTCCCTTCTTGGCATCATGCTAGGGTGCTAATCCTCAGCATGCACAACTAGTACCTAGGTAACAGCCTGAATTAGCAGTTCTCCAAGTCTATCACTCAATGGAGACTGCTTATGGGACATACCTTGTGAAATTTAACAAGTCTCTGTCTTGACTGCCTATATTCACCCATTTGTGAATCATCTTGTGCATGAACGAATTGGCTCTTGCTTTAGTTTAATGAATGGATGTGGCAGTGTGTGATGGTGTTACTCCTCATAAGTCTCTAACAAATTTCTACTTGTGTCTAACACACAACATACTGCATATTTGAAATTTGTGTCCTGATAAGAAGTTGCCACCAGGGATTGCTGTGATACTGACTGAGGTTCTGACTAGCAGCATTTCATAAGCATCATCTGGTGTTGACAAATATACATTGCTGACCTTCGAGATTTTGGGGCATATCTTAACCACCACTCCTCCATCCACTGTCATGGTGAACCAGGAAGATCCTGATGTTGAATCCTTGTTGATATTTCAACATGAATAGCAGAATAGTTGCCTGGTGAGCATTGGAAGACAGATTAAAATCAATAGACCAGGCAGTAGAAGAAATGGAGACTGGAGGAGAAGGGAACAGGAGAATGAAGAGAGCAAAAAGAAAACAATTGCAAGGCAAGAACAGGAAGGTAAACCCAGTGTAGTTGGGGAAAATTAAGGTTGGTAATTTGTGACCATCCAGAAGGATGCAGCTGGTTGTGATAGAAAGTGTGAAAACCAGTTTCAGTGTTGTCTTTATGAAACAGGAAGAGAAATAAATGCACTGTGCTTACCAGAGCTTTAAAATTACATTGCATGAGAATTTTGGCATTCACAACCAAAAGACCTGTCTTTTAGTCACTTTTGGGTTCATTGCCCAGTATGTTTTTCTTGTGCTTCCACTTGCTGTCTCTTTGCATTACTGCAAGTGTAATTAAGGGCTCAAAGGAAATAGGTTATATGTACACAGAAAGACCCTGATGTAAAGAAAGCACTTAGAGGATAAGTTTTGTGTTAGTTTTGGAATTCCATTTACTTTTGTCTACTGGAGAATTCCACAGGGAACATACAAAAACCTGATCTGTTGTCTGGAAAGTGTGCTTTCTCATAGTGGGAGCTGCATTCTTCTACATTTCTCAGTCTAATTCAATGGAATCCACACACCAACAGAATTACCCTTCATAGAGAAAAGGTGAGATCAAGAAGAATTAACCTAGAAGGTAACACACATGCACAGGAAATCAATGCGAGTCAACTCCCTGTATAGCTATCCTTATCTCAACCAGCAAAAACCCTTGTTCCTTCCTATTATTGCTTACACTCTCTCTTCAACAAAATTAGAGATAAGGGCAAAATAGTTTCTGCTGGATATGGAAGGGATGGGGGGGAGAGGGAGAGGGTAGGAGGGGTAAGGGAGGGGATGGGGGCAGGGGGGAGAAATGACCCAAGTGTTGTATGCAGATATGAATAATAAAAAAAAAGAATTACCCTTCAACAATTCCATTGGCACAACCCTTATTTGTTGGATACACACACACACATACACACACAGAAAACATTCCTGTTAAATCACCTGCTGTGACCACAACCTCCATTCACAGTAAATCCTGAAGTCTCCCTAAGGATGTAACAATCTTCTAGGTGTTCTACTCGCCACACAAAAACTACAAATGAAAGTGTTTGTGAAAATTCATCTATGCTTTGTCTTGACCCAGTGATGGGAGATCAGTTTTGTTAAAAAAATATGTTTCTGCACACACTGATGTTTTTTCTTTCCCTTTTTTTTTTGTGTGTGCCTAAAGCCTTCACTTCCAGGAAGTGCTGATCAAATAAAATGGGCCAAAAAAATTGTGATCACC
This sequence comes from Castor canadensis, assembly GCF_047511655.1. Taxonomy (NCBI): domain Eukaryota; kingdom Metazoa; phylum Chordata; class Mammalia; order Rodentia; family Castoridae; genus Castor; species Castor canadensis. Next base: position 139,650,790 of record NC_133405.1, read on the forward strand.
TAGATTTTAGGTTTTAGAAAAAAAGAACTTAGTGTGCTTCTCCCAATAAATTGGACCGTGACAACATTTTCCTATTTCCAGTTAAGGGGAGTCATGGGCTAACTCTGAAAAGCACATAGAGGCATGGAGGTGGTAAAGCTGTAGCAAAAAAGACCTATCAATTCCTGTACATGTGGAAATTGGTATTCTAAGAAGACAGACCATATATCTCATGCACTTCATTTACCTGCCTGTCTACTTGCCTCGTGTCTGAGAGGATCAGCAGTGATCAGTATTCATGTCAAAGGTTGCAGGACAGCTGCTTATCACTAGTGAATTGACTGGAGAGGATAAATATGCAGCACAGGAACTACCAGTTAGGTGATTTGTGTCTGCTTTCATAGATTTTGTGTGCAAAATATGTGGTTAGAAGGAATTCCTCATGGTGACAAAGTAAACATGGAAAGGGAAGGAGTTTAACACTGGTGTAAACACATCTTAGTCCAAAGCAAGAAGAAATGTCCAGCCCATACTGTGCAAAGCCCAGCCTCAGCTGTGGTGGAGGAAATCCCTTGCCTGGTGGATTGCTTCTCCCAGGATCACATCTGCTTTGGCAAGGCAATTGAGGGTTGCCAGGTTTAAGTTTAGTCATGGTATCCCTAATCAGTATTCACATTCTGCAGTCTAATGCAAATTGACATCAGTGACAGGGAATCCACTCAACATTACTGGCTTGTGGTACTTCTGTCTTCCTGACATTTCACAAGGGGAAAAACAGGTTAGTGCAGAATCCACGTGACCCAAAATCACTGAAAGCTACCCACATATTTTTCAAAGCGGGCAGACAGTGTGTCTAGTAGAGCAGTGGCTTAAAAGAACACACATCCTGTTGTAATGTGGAGGGAAGCATGGGTTCCCCACAGACTACCCATGGGGCAACCCTCACTTGATAAAGATTAGCCAAGTTCTTTTTCTTATGTCCTCCCAATACACTCCATGCCTGAACCTCAGGTTGATTCATGACATCAAATCCAATGAGCTAAAGGCTTATCACCCTTATAACTGGCTTCTTCTCGGTAGTATCCCTTGTAATCCTTGGACAGAACAGATACTGCAGACACCTCTTTCCTTCTGAGAATAGATGTCACCATATGGTAGTCTCCTCTTCTTGGAGAGAATCCTGATCTGTGACCCCTACACTGTTACAAAAATCAGCTTGTGCATCCCTTTCCCAGGCTTGGAACTCTGCACATAAGGACTGCCATGCAGTAAATAAAACAACCACAAATTGTGGTCTTTATCCTGTTGGTCCTCTTCATTTCTCACAGAAAGTAATAATGATGTAGATGCATTTATCAAGGACTCAGGTCATGAGAGGTGGATGGTATAGTCTCTGTACACCATTTGACAAGAGTGTGACCTTCCTGCCATCTTGTCTATGCTTGAGAGCTTTGATGCCTGTGTTGTGCAGCTATTTCAGAAGAACTGATGGAGAGTATCCAAAATTGTTGCAATTGTCTTTATTGAGAGAGCTGGTTTGTCATGTATGGGAATCAACAGAGCAAGGTAAAATATAGACCTACTCACAGTTACAGTGCCACACAACTAAAAACTTCATTTAGCTTGATTTCTGATTAGAGAACAGTGATACTACTCTTCTGCCCAATCTGGGCAAGGAGGACATACCAAAATGTGTTCTCAATAAACATTCTCATGAGCAAATTTCAAATATACCCCAGGCTAAGGAAAGAATTCCAAGAGTAGAGTGCATTTTGTTGGCACTGGCAGGATTCAGTTGTTCTCTCACAATGTAATTGGGACACTCTCAGAGAATGTGAAGACTCAGGGTACTATCTTTGTGGCAGTGTGTAAGTAGATATAGTAAGGGCCTTGGGGAAATCATATCTACAGTGAGGTAGGTCTTGCTGTAGATCCTAAAGCATCTTCAAATGGAGTTCAAAATCAATTAGCATTCATGCTAGCCCATATCACAGTGTGGTCCTTTACAGTGTATGAGTTCCAAATAACTCCCAGTTCAAATCCCACTGCACTTCCTTTGGCTACTGATTTTGTGTCTACACACAGTGCATGATTTGGGGTCATACACAGGATGTATAGTGGGGCCTTAATGATCATGCTGACAGGTTTGCATGCCCAGCTTGTTTTTCACCTCTGTTGCCTTCCATTGTTTCTCAAGATGCCTTCTCCCTATGGTTGTAGGCAGGGTATTGAGCCACAAATAGTTGATGATGATCTGGTAGGGAGTGGAACAGTGTAAAGGGTATGGGGCCCATCCCAGTGAGATTGGGAAACCCCAAGTCTCACAACACTACATCCAGAAACTCAACCTCAGCAATCCTCTTGGAGCCTGGGCCCTTGTGGGCTGTTAGCCATTCCAAAAAGGTCAGGTCTGTGGCATGCAGTCACCAGCTGGAACTTCACCAGATTATGCTTGAATTCCCAACCCACCAGATTATGCTGGAAGCCCCTTTTCACATCCTGAAGTGTCAGAGTTCATGCACTGTGAGTTCAGAAATAATACTCTAATATCTAGGAACCATTCCAGTAGAAATGTCTTACCATTGACACTTAGATCTTACTCTTTAATGTTCATGAGATTCTGGAAGTAGGTGTTCACAAGGAAGAAAAGCATCATGTTCCTCCACCAGTGAGACTGGGAAGGAATGTAGGAACGTCTTCTCCAGGTTGACTCAATGGAGAGCTTGTGTGCTGATACAGCGTACTTTGTATTCCCAGTTATCAAAGTTAAAACACAGACCTCCAAGATCCACATAAAATTGAGCAGGTCCTCATTTTGGTCACAGATGGTGCCTGACATCTCTGGGCAGTTCACCAGCTATAATTTTGATCAAAAGTCATGCTGAGATATGGGTGGAATTCCGTAAGCAACTGAGTCAATCTGTTGGGCAAGGAGCTATGGGGCCCAGGAGCTGACAGGCATTTAAAAGAAATTTGTATGCTACAAAGGATCTTCTGTGGTCCTTTCTTATGGAATCCTATGAGTACCTTCACTATCACATAGAAATAGACCCTTTTATGTGGAACCAATCCAAATTCCCACATGGTGAGGCCTTGAAATCATCTAGGGTCATGCATTGCTAATGTAATTACAATCTGGTAAGGCACATTTACATGCTTACATTGGTCCAGGCTGAATCCATCCCAGGCATCCTAGGTTGCTACACACCCAGGAAAGAGAGTGTGTGAACCTGACAGTGCAAGTTCTTGCCCATTGCCAACAATAAGGGAGAGAAAGATGAGATAAGCTCTCAGGAGTGTTTCATGTCAGAATAATGGCTATGCTTCTGAGATATTCCCTGTAGTTCTCCTTTCAAGTAATTATGCTAGGCTTCCTTACAAGCTTTATTTTGTTCCTGCATCTCTATCCCAAATCATAAGACAGGAACTCACCCCAAAATTCTCACATACTTTCTCCTCATAATTATGCCAATGCCATCAAACAACTGGTTGTTTGCTCTGATTGTGCATCATGAGCAGTGGAGCCTTCTAATCCCAGCACTGCACTGACCCTCAACAACACCTACACCAGCAACCTTATGCTTGGGTTTGTAACTGAAAAAAACTTTATGCTGAGTTTGTAACTGAAAAAAAAGAGCTCTCTTCTAAAATGCAGGGATGTCTTGGATAATGGGTGGTCTGTGACCAAGGTGACAGCTATACCTCAGGGCCATCTTCCTCTTCAGCAGAGCATATGTCCTGTTGGTTTTTGTATTCTGTGTTCTGATCAATGCTTGGAGGTCTTGCAGCTTCTCCATGGCAGAATGGAATTGGGGGAGCCCCTTTCTTTGTTCCTAGGATCACTGAAAATATGCTCCTCCTACTGCTGCCGCAGCCAGCTGTATTTTGGTTAGGCTCTCCACCATCTCCACATCCTCCCTTAGTGCCACCCTCTCTATCCCTATCAAGCCTTTCAGTGCATTGGACCCACATGAGGAAATGCAGGTCCTGTCTCATTACAGCCTCCAGACCCTGAATGCATAGCTCAGTCCTCCCCAGCTCTGGGGTGTTGCTCAGCAGCCTGAGTATGGCCACTCTAGCATGACCACCAATGTAGAATTCATTGCTTGTTTCCTCTGGAACCCCACAGAGAGAGTCCACATTTCCTTTACTCACCATGCAGGGATACTGACCCTGAGAACAGCTGTGACCAGGGCAACAGGCTAATAGAGCAGTAACCCTCTGGAACTCCTGGGAGACTGCAGTGGAGGTGGGTCTTCAGGGATTAACCCCTCTCAAATGCACTTAAATCACCAGTTGGGTGATGGCAAGTCCTGCAGGCTGTCACACTTGTGGTTGGCAGATGAATGCCTTCTTAGAAAGGTGGGAAGTTTCTTTAGGTACCAGTCAGCCTCTGTTTTGGAACAGGATGCTGAATGACAGTACCATGTCCAGGAAATGACACTGGTGGGTCTGCACTGAATAAGAAACTGTGAACAGTGGGTCTCTGAACAGTAAAATTCCATGTGTCTGGTCAAATACATGTTTTCTGTGTCATGTCACAGTGCAGCTAATGGCAGCCTAAACAGTGTAGAACAAGTTTGAAATGACATGGTTAGTTTTCACAGGACTGCCAAAGAGAGGGGTTGGTGCCGGTTTCAGCTTCCTACAGTGGAATTCATCTGGACAAGAGGGCAGATAGCTGTCAAGACACTTTCAGGCTGAGAACCCTAATGGTCTTAGGGACTGTTCCCTTCTTTTGCAAAACCAAGATCCTCATGCCCAGTGATCTTAGTTGTTGCTAAGTGATGATGGAGATTCTTGACTGCCTGTGTTCACTTCACTATGAAGCACCTTGTGGATGAGAAAAAAGGACTCTTGCTTTTGATAGAATAAATGGATGCGGCAGTGCCTCCTGGGACCCCTTCTCATGGGTTTTGACCTAAAAGAAGTGTTCTTGTTCATGTCTGAAACAACAGCATACTGCATGTTTGTAACTTGTGTTTCCATGATAACATGTCACCTGGGATTGATACAGATACTGACTGAGGTTCCAGGATGGTACCTCATATCCACATTGTGTGAGCATGGTCTGGTGCCATGACTCCTGCATGGACTACACATATGGATCAGACACTCTGTCATGGCCAACCAGGAAGATTCTGATGGTGAGTCCAGGTTGATAAACAACGTGAATTGCAGGAACCTTGTCTGGAAGGCATGACAGACAGATGCAGATACAGATTAAAATATCATGCGTTAGGAGAAATGAAGAATGGAGGAAAAGGAAATGGGAGAAGCATGGGGAGACAGCCCACATAAAAACTCAAGGTGGTCTGGATTCTTGATTGGAAAACACTTCTACTACCCTGACTTCCACCATGGGCAGAAAGGATATAACACCCAATGATATCCTCAAACACCCTCATCGAAAAACTCAAAATTTCCCAACCTAAAGGAAGAATTCTTGGAGCAGTGTGCATGCTGTTGGCAGGGTTCAAATGTCCTCAGAGAAAGAACATTATACACCCAACTACTTGAAGTCAGGGAATAGATAGAGCCTTTGTGGCAATATGTGTAGTGACATAGTGACAGAAGGCTCTGACTCCAGCATTTGCTGCTCACCCATATTATTCTCTATTGACTCTGAGGATGATATCATCTTCCCTAGGATAGTAGTTCAGGGGATTAAGCCACAAGTCTTTGGTGATGTTCTTGAAGGGAATGGTTGTTAGATAAAGGAGTTGGCTCATACTCGTTATCTTGGGACTTCCCAAAGTCTCACAAGGTTACATCTAGAAGCCCAACCTCAGCAATTGTATTGAAGCCTGAAATAAAGGTGGTGACAGTGTCAGAGTTCATGCACTGTTAGTTCAAATACAACCCCCAATAGGTAGGCATGCATGCAGGGAGAACCCTTTTCCTAGTAATGCTGAGATTATACTCCTCAGAAATCACAGGGTCCAAGAAGTAGGATTTGTCACAGAAGAAAAACATCACCCTTTATAAGTGGTTGGCCTGGGGCAGTTGTTCTACCTGTGAGACTAGAAAAGATGCAGGGCAGTCTTCTCCAGGTCTACTCTGTGGAGAGCTTGTATCCTGGTAGGACTCATTTCCTCTTCCCAATTCTCCATGATCAACTCCTCACCTCCAAATTTCACATAATGTGAGCAGCAAGTCTTCATCTTAGTTGATGACTATGGCCGACATCTCAGATTTTTCGACAGCTGCATTTGGTCAAGGAGCCTACTGAGTGAAGGAAGGAATTCTAGAAGAAACTGAGTCAATCTGCTGAGAAAGGAGTTTGTGGGTCAGATGTGCTCCAGAACTGGTCAACAATGAAACTTTCCATCAGACACCAGATCATTGAATCACCTCAGAGCTACAGGACCTTAAGGACCAATGTTGCTATTATGTTTAACAGTAAGGGAAGCCATGTTAGGTCCAGACTCCCTCCCACTACAGGTGGTTTACTGGAAACACCACAATGCACACAAAGGACTAACAAAGGGATTGTTGTTAAACATTGTCTTTGGGTGGCTAGGACAGTTGGGTGGACTAATGATCTAACCATAGCTTATCTCCTTTAGTTGCACAGGAACTGCATTCTTTAATGACCCACAAGAAAATTTCTCCATACAGCATCCTTCCTCTTACTTTTCTACCTGATTTTCCTGTATCTAATGTAACCCTGTACACAGCAGTGCATTCTAGTTAATGCTGGAAACCTACCTCAGCAGGCTGAATAAAGCCTGTGCTGATGTTGAGCCATCTACTGATGCTCCTTCTGTGCCTCTCTTTCATCTAACATTTGGTGACAAAACCTGGGACTGATGTGTGGGTCACTTGTCAGAACTTGCAGTGGGAAGCAGTTGGCAGCAGTAGCTTGTCCCATACAAATTCCAAAACCTTGAGCAGAGACTGGTGTCATCCTCCCCTGTCCTCTGATGCTTCTCCCTCTCTTTTCATCACTTGATCTCTCCTATCTTTTTCTCTGTCTCCTTTTTTGATGGAATGTCAGGGACCACACCCCATCCCTGGACCCCCATCCAATACCAGGCAGCCTTCAATTTGGTGAGTTTTCCCTTTTCCAGGTTTCTCTCACACTGACTCTCAGAGTCCAGGACTCTATCTCAGAAATCCCAATGCTGGACAAGAGACTCCTTCCTTACTTGGTGTACTTACCTGTTATTTTTGAAAGCCACTCAAAAAATTCAGGGGAACTCCCTCATAGGCATAGGTTGGGAGGATATTCTGGCCCTCTGATATGTCTGTCCTACTAAGTAGGACCACTGAGGACATTACTCACTGCTTTTTCCACAAAAATGGGCCAGAACTCTGTTTGTGATGGACAGTCTGCTGGGATGTCTCCTCAAAAGCCTCCAAACCATGGGTCTCACAGAAATAATTAGGCACAAAGGGCTGATTTTGTACTGCAACACAATGGGTCCTGCTATAAATTAGACAATTGTAACTATTGACAAGAACAGAACACTTTCAATTTCCAAATTCAGTGCAATCTCAAAAACAACCTCCAACATTATGGGACATGGTCTAAGGTTCACTTCTATACAGGCCTTCGTTTAACTGCACTCTAGACCCTTCACCTGTCTTTCTTGTGTTTCTTATTATATTCTCTTCCTAAAGAAAAATCCTTCTCTGCTTTCTCCATCTTCCATTAAAAAACCCTCCTCCTCATATTCTGACTTCAATCCAGTTCTATATTAACCTTTCCCTTTCCGTCGTGTCAAAAAGTATGAAAAGAGTTGAACTCTAAAACACTTCTCTCTAAAGATCCCTTAGCCATGATGAAGGCCTCTTTCACCACTCCTACTAAGTAGCTTGTTCTTGTCTCCTCCCTGGACTGGCCATTCCAGTCAGGACAACAGAGACAGAGAAGGTTGGGGAGAAAAAAAAAGTCCTATTTGAATTACATTGTCAGTGTTCTCAGCCTCCCCATTGACTCACAGCATCCCAAGTTTAAAAACATAAATTCAGTTAAAAATCTAAATCTCAGCATATGGCTGAGGATTGGAGCTGCTTTTCTGTCCTGATCTACTAAACTTCTTGTACCTAACTCTAAACTTCTAAATCTGACTAAGCACTCTACTAAAAATTTTTTCCTGTAAGTTTTGTCTTTTAAGTCTTGCACTTGAGATGGGCTGTTTTCTCACTGCAGACCTGTCAAGATTGGGAGATGGAACAGATCCTATCCAGGTCACTGCAGGTGGTGACCCTGGAGTGGCAAGCCTGCTGTCTTGGCCAAGGTACCACATAGTTATGGTTATGGAACCATAACCTTTAGTGATACCTATACACAGGCTACAGAACCAAGGAAAATATTTTAATTTTCTGTCTAAGCTTTTGTTTATCTCCTACAAGTGACCCATGTATTTAAAAATTGGGAAGACAGTCTTACAGATTATGGCCTTAGCTAAAAAGCAAAAGGACAGTATTCCTGGCTTCTACTATGGATTCAGTAAGGCTTTGGGATTTTGTTGATATTTAAAGACCCATTCTCTGAAATTAACTTTTTTTTGGGGGGGGTGGCAAAAAGGTTTTTATTTCTGTTCATAGGGCTGGAGTTACACTGTGGGGACACACCAAGGCCAAAATTCAGCTGCATCTTGAAACCCTGCCTGGTGGGGGCGCTGTGACCTCGGACCAGTGACCTATCCTCTCTGGGCTTCATTTCCTCTCTCTCTTTTTTTTTTTTATTCCTATGTGCATACAATGTTTAGGTGTGGTGGTTACACAAGAGACCAAAAGTAGTAGGCTCATGGTCCAAGAATGGTGTCAGGGAACAATACAACATCCCAACTGAAAACCGCCTAATGTCAAAAAGGGCAGAGAACATCGCTCAGGTGGAAGAGCGCCTGCCTAGCAAACTGGAGAAGACCCTGGGTTTTTTTGGCAGTCTCAGTACTGCCAAAAATAAATAACCTTGAATATAAATTAGTAACTCTGAATATAAATGTTCTTTATTCTCTGATTAAAATACAGAGTTTTCCTGAATTCTTCATGGCCCGTGTATCCTGGGTGCTGCACAGCCACTGCAGATGGCCTTCCCAAGGGTATGTGTCTTTTTGCCTGAATTTACTTAATTCAGTGTCTGAACAGCCCTTGATGGCTATTTCTGGAACCACTCTGACACAAAGATCTCATAGCTCCTAGACATACATTCATGGATGCTGCCTTTAACTAGGGCCTACATATCTAGAGCACATGCCTTGAAGCTGTGACTCCAGACTTGACCAACTTTCTTTTTTTGGCATTAGGTAATAGGACTAGAACATTTACAAGAGTATCTATGCAGACTGCTGTTTGTCTTGGTCAATCCAAAGAACACATGCCCTTCTAATGTATGCACTGAATGAAGGGTGCTTTATATTATACTTCCTTTTGTGTTTGACCTTGCCTGCCAGTCTGCATCCACAATTGCCTATTACATACAGGGCAAGAAGATCCACACACAGATTTTGTCCATGTTTTTCTAACTTTGTTTTCAGCCCATCACTATTCTCAAACACCTGGTTTTAGGAGACCACCCTGAGCCAACTAATATTCTTCCTCCTCCAGGATCCTCAAATCCCCCTGCCTGATTTGTTGCCATCATAACTACATTTATGTAAGGATACACTTTTGCTCAGAAGCCAGTGATGCCCTGGAACATTGCCCTTCAGGATTGACTGTGGGCCAGCTGCCTCTGTGACCATGCATTGAACCTGCTGCGATGGGCCTTCACCCAACTGAGTTCCTGCTGTCATCCTCTGCTTCTTGCTCCAATTATGTGTGTCCTCAGCCACTGTCAATATGTTCAACAATAGTACCACTTCCTATTGCACGTTATCGCCTATTCTCTCTCTATCCAAGCCTCATGAAGCTATGGAAACACCCCAGTAAACACTGGGCCCATGTTATATCATCTGCAGAGACTCAGTCTGTACCACCCAGTCTTTAGGCCTTTGGTGTTTCTTCCCTCAATAAGGTACCTTTCCAGGACTATGATGTCCCAGAGTTAGTGGATTGTCCAGCCACCCTGTTTGCTTGTTACTGTCCATGAGGGCATGATCCAAAGCAGGAATGGCTGTGACATGACCAGGAGATGGAAACTGTAGTCTTTCAGACTTGCTATGGCAGATCAACACCCCCATGTGTGGTCAGGTATGATGTGATTTTCCTGAAGTCTCTTGGTGATGGGCAATGGTATATAGGAATTTGTGTCCTTGACTAAGGACACAAATTTGGTTCAGTCATACCTACCAGCCTCCCCTTGCAGTCACAATCAGTGAGTGTGAGATGGACATTTCCAGCTTTTGATAGAGGGGTACAGAACTTGTGTTTCAGCAAGCAGAGTAGTTGAGTTCTCTAGGGATTCTTCTGATACTCTGCCTAGTGCCTTGCATTGGGAGGATAGATCAATGGTTGTGTTTTTCAACTGGGGTGAAATCAATCATGAAGCAGAATTTTATTGCTCATGTAGGAGCACATTTACTCTCTACAGGTATAACCCTAATGTAACCATGTAACACTATTCCTGAGGAATGAATTCTAGACTGCATGCCCCAAAGCCTCACTTCTTCATTTATCCCTTTAAATTTCCTTTTTGTTTTTAGGCCACTTACAATGCCATAAATTCAATTGCAGTATTTTATTTATAATGTAAATGGTCAACATAAGGATGTTAGGAATGAACATACACTGAGGAAGTTTGAATTTAATATAAGACCAGTGATTTGAGTGCTGATTCCCTCTTAAGAATGGTGATAATTATAAAAGACAACAGAGTGCATATGTACCTTCATTTTTTTGAAATCACAATCAGAAGTAGGACTTCAAATTTCCATGTTGGAGTTGAAATGTCACCTTGTGGTACTATTCTATGATGACCGTATTCAGAGTGTATATATTCTTGTGCATGTGTTGCCATTGTAGTGAGTAGTGAGTGTGCCCCTTCAGCTTCCTTTTAAATTCTCTTTCTGTCTGTGCCTTTGTTATATGTGCCTCCATGTTCTGTAGGACATGATATGTATTCATAACACTAGCACCATGTGCTTGTATAACCATTCATGCTTTTTGGGCCTTGTCTGTGATTTTCCTCTTGTATGTTCATTCCAAGAGCATAAAACTCAATTTATACAGTACATGATGTAAACTGACATATCAGCATCACATATTTTTGTGGGAGTATGTACTCTTCAGTCTAAGTGGGTTCCTTTCTGTTTCTCTCTCTCTGTCTCTCTCTCTCTCTCTCTCTCTCTCTCTCTCTCTCTCTCTGTGTGTGTGTGTGTGTGTGTGTGTGTGTGTTTGTCAGTGTTACCTAGTGATTCCCAGTACCTGAATAGTATAGATATTAATGACATCATCATCCTTTGTTATAGTGATCTTGACTTTGCATCAGCCTGTCTAAGATTGTGTTTTGTTTTTCTTGTCTGTAACTGCACAGCTCTTAGGCTTTGGATGGATATTAACAGAAGTTCCAGTGGTTGATAACTCAGAACTAACATAGACCGAGTGTGACTTCAAGTGGTTTTCATTCTTGTGACTATCATTTGTGTTTCTGTTATGACGATCAACTGAGTACATGTGCCAGTTTTCCTCAAAGAGATGTACAGATTCATTGCATTGGATAAAATTTAAAAGACTTTCTGTACCTTGTTCTAACCCCACAGTATAATTTATTTGAAAGACAATGGAATTATAGTGACTAGAACACATCTATTCTTTTAAAAATAAAATTTATTAGATACAATTTTACCACTCAATATATACATGTAATGAGATTAAGGAGTTTAAGCAATTTCAAATGGTGAACAAAGGTAGACAAATAGTACTACCCACTGTAAAAGAAATATTGTGCATCTAAAGTAAGTAATAGAATGTAGGTGACAGAGTCACTGTCACATAGAATAGAATATAAAGGAGATAGGTAAGTGCAAAGGATAGAATCTTTGGCATCACCAGTAACTTCTACCAGACATTTGAAGACGTATGTATATCATTTCTCTAAAATTTTCTAATATGGAACTCTTATATAAGGTTAGAATCATTTTTATTCCACTGTAAGAAAAGAAATAAAATGACCAACATTTATAATAAATATTGATGAAAATCATTACCTAACATCTAGCTAAACCAATACATGGCATCCAAAAAGTGTACTTAAAATTATCAAAGTGTCCTTATTTCTGAATTTGAAAAAGGCCTCAATAGACATAAATTAATGCAATATATCATCTGAACAGCAAGAGAAGGGGAACATATGGTTACATTATTTGATGCCAAAAAATTTAACCCCATTTTAGAATAAAAGTATTTACCACAATAGGAATGGAAAGGAACTACCTCACTGGACAATCACAAACTATAAAAAAACAACTAAACTCCACAGCTAACATTATGCTCAATATATGATACTGAAAGATTTTTCTGCAAGTTAAGAAAGAAATTCTGGATATTACCCTCCACAGACAAGAGGCTTAACATTGGTGAAATGTCTGTGCTACTTAAGAGGATTCTTTAAACAGGATGCAATATTATTCAAAATCTCACTAATCTATTTTAAGAAATTATAAACAAATTATAAAATCCATTTTGAATTCCACTACCACCATAAAACCAATCAATCATAAATATAACAAACTAGAGACCTCACAGTGTGTAGTGGGAAAACACAACATGGCACTGTAATAAAGGAAACAGCTCATCACTAGCATAAATATGAATGTAGACCAGTGGGATAGAGTAGGCCAACTGTAACTACACCCCAATGTATGCTTAGGTAATTTACAAATCACAGTGTGTACCCCACTCAATGGAATATGACAGAACTTTGTACATATTAATGAAAGACTGGATATTCACAATTAAAAGAATAAGAATATACCACAATCTTCCACTGACAATAAAAATTAACCTAAAATTGATCAAAGATTTAACCACACATGGTGAAATAATAATTTTCATAAAGGAATGCTGGGGGAAAGCTACATGACATTGGATTTTTCTATATGTCCTTCAAAATGAAATAGAAAATCAAATTCAAGTTACTCTCTGCATCAATGCTAGTCTCAAAGTGGACATAGGGCACTCAAACTCCTTCAAGGACTCTGAGCAGGTACCTGCAGCTTTTAGACTCGTGTAAAATACAGCATCTTCTGGGCCTCAGTAGCCAATGGACAATATCTGCTACTCAACGCTAGCCTCAGGCAGTGCCCTTATTAACAGACAAATATTCACGCATGCAGATCTAGAATTTCCCTGGCCCAAAGGCAGAAAACTGGGCATCCATAAAACTGACTTATGTTGCATCATTTACAAGGACTTTGGTCCCCCTTTGGGACTTCATATCTAAGTTATTTTGGTGTAAATCAGCTTAAAATTAGCCCACATGGCCCCTACCATCATAACTCCAAACAATGAGGTGATAATTGTGGGGGGAAAATACTATATTTTAAGAGTAGGACATGAAGAACTAAAAGCACAAGGCTTTGCGCTAACTTTAGTGACTGCCTGGTGAATGCTAAAACTGGGCAGATCCTATTGACCCCTATCCTGCCTGGTACAGAGCTTAAAGTATACCACTGGTGGCAGAGGAAGACATGCAACTCTATTCTATCAGACTTCATTTTCAACCAGAATCATCTATGGATGTGTCAGTAGTCTTAGGCTACAAGGACACTTCAAAACTAGGCAGCAGTGGCATTAATCTCCTCCATTGTAGTACCTAATTTGACAGATTATGGACTCAGGGTATGTCAATGCAAGATTGCTGGCTGCAGACATGATATAATATCCTAGGCTTATCTGTGTCTGGTAATTCATGCCAGAATCAAGAAAAATCCTGCAGTAGTGATTGTATGTAGTGAATCTGAGCCTAACGTGGCCTTAAGGAGAGGACTAGGGAGAACTAGTACCTTTTCTAGGTCCTCTAACTTTCTTTCTGAGATGTACATCATCTCTGAATTTGAGGCAAACATGCAATTAGGGTGCTCTCCAGTAGCCAGGTGTAGTAGTTCATTTCTGCTATTTCTTGCTGCTCCAGAAGAGAGACAGGAAGGATCAGAGTTGAAGGCCAGCAAAAAAATCTCTGATACCCTATTTCAACAAATAACACCTGGGCTATGCAGGAAAACTAAAGAGGTAAATCATGTACAGGTCTTCCAGGACACAAACATCAGCCCCTATATCAGAATACCGAAACCAAAGGAGGACAAAATTATGCAACATGCAGCAGGGCAACCTAAGTAAAAGATGAAAACATTTTTTAAAAATCAAATCAAACACAAATTCTTGAGATTACAGATAGAGGCAGCAGAATTAAAAATGTCATAGGTAACATCCATAGTAGGATAGACCAAGGAAAACAATCAATTAATGAATTCAATGAAGGACTATTTAAAAATACACTCGTCGATGTGTGAACAGGAAAAAAATGTGGTAAACAAGAATGAATAAAGCAGATGGGCATTTTGGGTCATAAGTAAAAGAGGAAATATTTGAGTCCTTAGCATTTAATAGGGACATTAGGACTCTAAATTTGGGTAATATGAATCAAAGTAATTCAGAAATAAAAATAGAAGAATGCAAATATCCATGTACAGGAAGATTCAAAAGTCTGCAGTCTAATAGTAGTCAACCAAGAATGCACTTAAGAACAACAACAATAACTTACTAGGAAGCACTTGGAGGTGAAAGAAAGAAAATACCCTCAAGGCTGTGGGAGAATATAAGCAGATATCACATAAAAGGTCCAAATCCACCCTTTCTCTGCAGAAATCTTATAGTCCAAGACTGGCATGATCTTTCCACAGCATTGAAGAAAACAGAATGCCAATGGAGAATACAACTCCCTGCAAATCTATGTGTTAGAAATTAAGAATAGAGAAAAACACCCTCAGACACACAAAATCTCAAAGAATATATTTCTCCCAGACTTCTCCTACAAGACATGCTAATGGCATTTTATTCCAATCAAAAAAAGTGGTCTTTATGACAAATCATTACAAACGTGTAATAGAACTCACTAGTAACCGTAATTAAGCGCACAAATTCAGTGTATTTCATATTGTAAATATGGTTCATAAACTATTCCTATTTCTCATAGAAGCTTGAAAAGAAGACAATTAAATCAGCAATAGCTGCATTGATGTAAATAGATCATTGATATTTACAGTTGTCAAATAGAATAGGAAAAAAGCCTAAATGAATGGTGGGATGGAGTAAAAGCTTAGAGCTTTCTGATTAGTATACATTATTTTTTATTTTGTTGTTTTTACACACATGTTAACTTTGTTATTATTGTAAAACACACTGATGTATTTCAAAGAATTTTTGAAAGCCTCATGGTAACCACAAAGCAAACACAAAACAATATATAAGTTATTAATACACACTACTAAAATAGTGTGTTTCTTCTACTATATCATACAGTGAGGAAATGAAAAGAACCACCTTAAAATGAAAAACCAACTTAAATATAGTTGTGGTAGTTATCCTTGGCCCCTTACACATACACACTCACGAGTAAGCAGCTTTACTTTACCATTAGCTCCCACCAATAAAAGATGAAAATAGAAACCTGACCTGAGTTTAATTATTATAAATCAATTTTTATCTGAATTAAAAAAGAGAACCCCCAAATTTGCCCTGACTCTGGGTGCCTGGAAATTCAGGGTGGGTTCCAAACATGAAGCTAGAAGCCCAGACCTTAAATCCATGGCAGCAGTGCAGTACTATTTAATTAATACTTCTCATTACAATGAAAATTCTATGCACAGTGCTGAGATTGGTAATTTAAATAACAAATCATAAGCTGAATGGTAAAACAGAAGGTGGAGTGTTTAAGTTTTGGGTTTTTTTTCAGAAAAGCCATTCTTTTTACAAAAAGCAATCTTTGTTCAGGATTGTATGGCATGTTGCTTTTTTTTGAGATATGCCTCTGATCTCCTTCTAGTTAACTCACAATCTACAGGAAGTGTGTAAATCAAGAATGAAGAGGAAATTTGCCTTCAAATAAGATTGTGATTTATTTCTTAAAAGCTTTGCTCGTTCCACAGACTGCACATTTTTTAACCATTTCTCTGCTTGGCCTAATAAGTCTTTCATTCTAAGCATCCAATGCATAATTTATGCTTTTTTTGGCATCCAGGAAAGAATATTCGTTTTTAATTTTAGCGTGTCAGCTCTGCAGGGCATTTGGATTCTCAGCAATATGAGAATCTGAAGTTACCCTTATCATGAAAGTACCAGGAGGAGGGGGAGTGAGCCCAAGAAGTAACATACAAATTTCTTTTGGGACACCAACATGGTAATGGTGTGTTATTAATGCTCACAGAAAACACAATTCCAAGGAAGAAGCATGAAACGATGTTCAGTATACTTGGAAACGGTCAGACTAGGAGAAGAGCAGATAAATTATTTGTATTATGAGAGCAATATGTTACCCAGAGAAAGGGGGCTGTATCTTTACACTAATAGCTTATGTTTCTTACATTGTAAGAACATTTGTAAATACCTCAATGTACCCCTACCTAGCACAATAATAAAGGAAAAAATATGAAACAAGGTAGAACAATGTTGCTCTCACGGAATAGTAGCTGTCTTGCCTGTTTGACCTTCCCTGGGGACTTTGACATGGGCTTCACAGTAGAGAAACTGAGGCAGCCCATGGGAGGCAGGCCAGGTGCACTGGGCTCTGCAGACAGAATCAGGGAACTTTGCATCATATCCTTCACCTGTCTTAGAGGGCATCCCACTATATATTCTGCTTATTGGTTTTTCTAAAAATATCCCTAATAGCAACTGATAAAGGTAAATATCAAGGAAACAAGATAAAAAATTTTTATCACTATTCGTCTTAAGTGTTTAACTGCTAAATCAGACAAATGAATAATATGTAATCTGAGAGGTTTAAATGGCCAGTTTGTAAATTCAACACATACTCTGATCTCTTGAAAAGAGTTGGTTTTGTGTGTGGAATTGTGTAATGTAAATCAGGAAATGCAAGGTCATGATCAGGTTGGGATGTACTGCCTGAGGTAGTTACTGAACTGCTGCCATGACAATATCCTAAGAAGGTGAACTGGCATATGTGTCCACTTCAGCAATGAAGTACATAAACACAAAGAACTGATTGCCTTCATGGAATCCACAGCATTTACATGAGGAATGAGTGAAGGAAGTGTCAGCAACCCCAAATCGTCCCTATTTCTAATGCTTAATTATACATGTACACATCACTAAATATGTAGTTAAACATAAACATACCTTTATATAAATATGAATGTCATCTAGTCAAGACCTTTATACATACATACATGTATATGTCATACATATGTGTGTATACATGTACATATGCATATATATGTGTGTTATATATACATATATATGTGTCATCTGGTCAAAACAAATAGATGTAGTTCAGACTTCCTGTTACAACTGTCTAACTGGTAGACCTCTTAGAACCCACCAGAAGTAGAAGATGTGAAAGGTCCTATTGACCACTTTTTAAAATTACAATATGGGGGATTCGGTGTGACAATTCCAAATAGACTGATATTGAACATTGGTTAAATGGCTTCCACCTTCTCTCTCCTTAAAAGCAATCGCAAGAGGTTTCACTGTTTTATTTCATACAAGTACATGAAGTCCATGTCTTCATATGAAGTTTAATGTCTTTTGTTCAGTATAACAAATATGTTCCACATATGAGTTTGAAAGTGATCATGTTTGCTTTTGTGTATTTTTTTATCTTTTGGATCTATCTTCCACATATGAGATAATACATACGGCCTGTATCTTTCTGAACCAAGGTTACCTCACTTAACATGATATCTTCCAATTCTATACATTTGACTTCCAGCCACATTGTGTCATTTTTCCTTATGACTGAGTAAAACTTCATTAGATAGATAGATAGATACAGAGATGATAGATAGATGAAAGATGGATAGACAGATAGATGGATAGAAGGTAGATGATAGATAGATGATAGCAGATAGATAGATAGATGATAGATGATAGAAAGATAGATTATAGATAGATACATAGATAGATAGATAGATATGGATATGGATGTAGATGTAGATGTGGATGTAGGTATAGATATAGATGCAGATATCACATTTTCTTGATCCGTTGAGCAATTGTACACCATCTTCATTATTTCCATTGCTTGTTTATTATGAACAGTGCTGTGATAAACATCTGTGGCCAAATATCTCTACTGTGGGAAGGTATCTTGGCTTATGCTTTTTAGGATACCATTGATATATGGCAGTTCTGTTTTTCACTTTTTCAGGAGTGTCCATACCTGCTTTCCATAATGGTTGTGCTAATTTGCATTCCCAAAGAGTGCATAAGGGTTACTATTTTACCACATCCTCACCAGCATTTGTTGTTGTTTTTGCTCTTGGAGACGGCCATTCTAACTGAATGAGATGAAATCTTAGTGTGGTTTTGATTTCCTTTTCTTTTATAGCCAGGGAAGACTATCACTTCATCATGTATTTATCGGCCATTTGTACCTCTTCCTTTGAAAATTCCCTATTTAATTCATGTGCCTGTCTCTTCTCTGGGGTGTTGCTTCCCTGGAGATTGGACATTCTTCCCTTATTGGCCCAAATCAGTTCTGGATATTATTCCCTTATTGGTCCATAGCTGGCAAAGATATTTTCTCATTCTGGGGACAGTCTGTTGAATCTCTTGACATTTCTTATGCTGTACAGAAGCTCTTAAGTTTAATGCAGTCCCATGTGCTTATTCTTTCTCTTTGATGCTGGGCCATTTGAGTTCTATTTAGCAAGTTGTTTCCTGTGTACATATATTACAGTGTATTTCCAACTACTTCCTGTAGTTGTTTCAAAGTTTCAGGTCTTACATTAAGGACTTTGATCCACTTTGAGTTGATATTGGTACATGTGGATATCCAGTTTTCCTAGTAGCATTTGTTGAAGAGGATGTCTTTCCTTCATTGTGCACTTTGGGCTCCTTTGTCAAAAATCAGTTGGCTGTAGATACGTGGGCTTATACCTCAGTCTTCTGTTCTAAGCCATTGGTCTGTTTTTGTGTCATTGCCACGCTGTTATTATTGGAATGGCTCTGCAGTATAGTTTGAAGTCCAGCGTTGTGAGCAAAATGCACATTTTGCTCAGAATTGCTTTGTCTTTGTGAGGTCTTCTGTGTTTCCGTATGAATTTTAGGATTGATTTTTCTATCACTGTGAAGAACACCACTGGAATTTTCATAGGGGTTGCGTCCAGGTGGTAGATTGCTTTTGGTAGGATAGCCACTTTTACAATGCTGATTCTACTAATCCACAAGCATGGGATACCTTTCCCTTTTCCAATGACTTATTTGATTGTTCTCTATAGTGATTCATATTTTTCATGCAAAGGGTTTTTGGTTTCCTTCATTAAATTTACTCTTAAGCATTTTATTTTTAGGCTACTATAAATGGGACTGTTTCCCTGATTTCTTTCTTGGTTTGTTCATTGTTGGAATAAAGGAAGGCTACTAGTGTCTGTACATTAATTTTTTTATCCTGCTCCTTTGCCAAGAGAGTTTACAATTTCTAAGTGTTTTTTGGTGAGGTCTTTAGGTTTAGGATCATGTCATCTGCACATACAGACAGTTTGGCTTCTTCCTTCCCTATTTGTATTCCTTTATTTCTTCCTCTTATCTTATTGGTCTGGCAAGGAATTCAAAAACCATATTGCATAAGAGTGGGAAAAGTGGACACCCCTGTTTGGTTCCTGACTTCAGTGGGAATGGTCTCATTTGTTTTCCATTTATTTTAATGTTGACTATAGGTTTATCTCCTTTATTATGTTGCAAAAAATTCCTTTTATTCCTAGTTTCTAGGGTGCTTTTATCATGAAATTGTGAAAAACTTTGCCAAGGCTTTTTTTGCATCTATTGAGGTGATCATGTGATTTTTGTCCTTGTTTCTGTTTATATGCTGTCTTATATTTACAGACACTGTGTTTGTAGAGCCATTCTTGCAGCCCTGGAATGAAACCATCTTAGTCATGGTGCATGATCTTTTTGATGTGTCATTGAATTTGGTTTGCCAGTATTTTGTTGGGAATTTTTGCCTCTCTGTTCTTTAAACATATTAGTCTATAATTCTAGAATTCTCTTCTTTTGCCACATCTTTGTTGAATTTTGGAATAAGTATAGGAGTTTCATATTGTTCCTTCCCTCTCTATTTCCTGGAAGTTTAAGGAATATTATTGGCATTAGTTCTTTTTAAATGGGTTGGTAGAATTAAGCTGTGAATCCGTCAGGTCCTGGGCTCTGCTTTGTAGGGACACTCTTTATTACTATTTCAATGTCATTGCTTATTGTACATTTCTTTAGGTGGTTAGTATCTTCTTGGTTAAATTATGGTTGTTATATGACATTTGGAAACTTATCCATTTCTTCTATTTTTCCAGTTTACTTGAATATAAGTTTCAAGGCATTCTTTGCATTTCAATAGAATTTGTAGTTATAGCTCTTTTTTTTCATCTTTGATTTTATCAATTTGGTTCTTTTCCCTCCTCCATCTTGTCACGTTGGCTAAGTGTGTGTCAGTCTTGTTGTTTGGTTTGTTGATTATTTGTATCGTTTTTTTAGTCTCAATTTCATTGATCCTGGCTCTGATCTTTAATATAAATCTCTCTGTCTGCTAGGTTTGGTTTTTTAAGGTACATCATTGGTTTTTTTTAATTTGAAAGGCTTTTTTATCTTTAATGTAGGCACTTATAGCTACAAACTTTCCCCCTTACCATAGACTTTGCTATGTATCATAGATTCTGGTAAGTTGTATTTTCAGTTTCTTTAGATTCTAGGAAATTTTTGGTTTCTTCCATTATTTCTTCAGTGACTGACAGGTCTTTCAGCAGTGTGTTGTTCAGTCTCCACGTGTTTGAGTATTTTCTTTTGTAGTTACATTCTAGTTTTATTCCATTGTGATCTGGTGTTTTACCAGGGATTATTTCAATTTTGTTAAATTTTCTGAGACTTGCTGTGTGTCCTAAAATCTTATCTATTTTGGAGAACGTTCCATGAGCTGCTGAAAAGAAAGTGTATTACATAGCGGTTGGGTGAAATACTCTATAGGTATTCATTATGCCCATTTGGTCTAACCATGTATATTAGTTTCTTTCTTGAGTTTTTCACTTAGACAGTGTGACAGTGGGGTATTCAGGTCTCCCTCTAAGACTGTGTTGGGGTCTATCTGTAGTGTTAAGTTTGTTAGTGTTTTATTAATATAGTTAGGTGTCGCATGTTTGGTGCATATATGTTAAGAATTGATATCTCCTCTTGATGAATTGTTCCTTTAATTAATATGAAGTGACCTTCATTGTCTCTTCAGACTGATTTTAGTCTGAAGTCTGCATTGTCAGATATAATTATAGCTACTCTTTTCTGTTTACGGGGTTCATTTGTTTGGAAAACCTTTTTTCCATCCTTTGACTCTAGGCTGGTGCTAGCTTTTCTCAGTGAAATGTGTCTCTTGTAAGCAAAATATGGTTTGGTTCTTGTTTTTAATCCAATTTGTTATTCTATATTTTTTGATTAAGACATTGAGGCTATAAACATTCGGTGTTAGTATTGAGAGGTGTGTAGTGTTTCCAGTCTTTGTAATCCCCTGATGTGCACTTTTCCCCTTCTCCTTGTTTTCTAGTCTGCTTGGTCAAAAGTGTTTATTTTTTCTTGCTACTTTCTGTCTGACTTTAATTTCTCCTGTGTGTAAGAGTCCTTTAAGTACTCTCTGTAGTGTTGGTTTGGTGGTCATGAATTCCTTTACTTTTTGTTTGTGGTGTAAGGTATTCATTTCTCTTTCAACAAGGAAGGATAGTTTTCTTGGATAGACAAATTGAGGTTAACAGTTGTTTTCTTCAGAGCCTGAAACATGTCTTTCCATGATCTTCTTGCATATAGAGTTTGTGTTGAGAAATCAGCTGTTATTCTCAAGGTTTGCCTTTCTATGTGACCTGTCATTTTGTTTTGTGAAAGATTGTATAGGGCATGGTGGTTGTTGAGGTCTCGTGTGGGTTTGTTATTTTTTTTGTCTCTAGATGGGGTGAAGGAGTGGCTTACTATTAATGTCTTCACCTTATTATTCTGAAGGTTCTAGATTCTGCTGCCTGTTACACATAGGGCAAGGAGGCTTAGCTACTAAACTACAGCCTTGAAATTACAGTAATCCATAATGAAGACCAATGAATGCTATTCTTCCAGTATCTTTGGTTTCTTATTGAAGCAAAGATGAATTTTCCTTGTTCTGGAATGCTACAAGTTGTAAGGATTGTGGTGGAGGGAGACAGAGGGAAAGATCTAGTGGGCAATATGAGATTTAAAGTTTATGTAGCAGAAGGGATGGTGGCTGAGCTAATGTAAATGTTAATTAGGAGTCAGACTGGAATAGGTGGAAAAGATCAGGCAGGTAATAAAATAGGAGAGATTGAGGGAAGAAAAATGAAATGCAAACAGATAGACAAGCGAATATAAACTCCACAGAACTAAACAAAAAAGAGAGAATCTGGGAATTGGTTTATCCATTGGAAGTATTGGTAGAGAAGGAGGATTGTGGGTGTATGGACAGCGGGCAAGGAAAATAAGAGCTAGAAAATTGTTCTGGTAGTTGACAGAAAGTATGAATTGGGGAGGGTGGTGTAAAGGAGAGGAGAAAACATGGTTTAGGGTTGCAAACTTAAAGGGGCTCTGGTATGATAACAGCAATGAGAGGGGAAGGAGGAAAGGAAGGCTAAAGAGAAATTTGTGTGAGAATGCAAAACCGCTGTTGGACTTAGAAAAGAAAAGTTGTGAGTGAACAAGTAAAAGACCTATATCTCCGTTTTATCAGCAGCAGGCATAAATTTTAAATAAAAATTGAGAATTTTGTTCTGCTATTACTCTTCCCCCACTAATCTGTTTCTGAGTCTTTCAGTCCACTAGATGGCAGGCTAAATTGCCTGCCTCTGGAATGATGCCTGATACTGGGGAGAACGGGTCTTCATAGATCTAAATAGGATCTCTGGAGTTTGTACTGACGACTTGCCGGCCTCACCCCATCCACAGTTGATGGGGGACATTTTCCCCTCTCTCAAAGTCTCTCAGCTTAGTCTGTGTTCATCCACAAGCACAGGGTTTAAGCCAGATGTGCTCTCTGGTGAACGTCTCTGGCAGGGTGTAGCTCAGCTGTTGGTAGTGCCGCCACACTGTGCCGTGTTCTGTGGGCTGCTGCTGGGTCCCAGTAAATTTTCCCTGGTGGGTAGCTATTCCTCACATGCCCTTATTATAGATACCACTGGTTCAGTGATCTCCAGTGTGTGTGTGGATGTCATGCTGGCACCAGTGGAGGTTACATGGGGTGTGGGGGCAGGGGTAGGAAGAGGGAGGAATCAAACCACTGAAGGGAAGTTCACAGACAGATCCAGAAAGGGCTTTTGTTCCAGGCCCACAGCACAATGTGACTGTGTTTCTACTCACTGAGTCCCAGCAGTTTTCCTCAGCAGATTGCCCACTGGGTGCATTTGTTGCTTAGGTACCAGCCTTTTTTTTCCATGCAGTTCTTGAGATGAGGGTTTCAGGTCCCCAGCCTCACAGTGGATGCCAGTTCGGGCTTCTGCTGTTGTGGGAAATGCAAACCTGTAGATGTTTCTCAACATTTTCTGTTGCTTCACTTATTTTAGGTTCAGGTAGAGTTCTTCTTCTCACTATGAGATCTGGAACCATCCCCCCAGGACCCTCAATTTCCATATTCCTTCAGGTTTGTGAGAATTCCAGAGTTTGGAACTGTCAACAGTTGGCCATCTTGAATCTTCCTATTTTTTGACCACTTTTATGTGTAACAAAACTAGATACAATGCACATTAGATAAAAGAGAGCATTAGCTGTCTACTTTACACATACTAAGGTTATATACCTTTAACTCTGTAAATATTTTCATACCCTTTAGAGTGTTAAGTATATAGCTCTGTGTATCTTTAGTCACAGACACATGTAAAGCTCTAGTTCTATCAGTCACACATAAAGAATAGTTTTCTTAAACCACAGTTATGAAGGGATCATTTTTGTTTTTCTTATAACAGGACGCTCAAAAGAATTTTCATTCAGTTTAAACTCAGTTTTCTCAAAAATATACAACACAAGCAGTATAGATGAGGGTTAAGCATGGTGTGAAGAAACCTGATAGCTGAGAGTTATGGATTGGATGTTGATAAGAAGTCACATCCTAGATTGCTGATGTTAACAGAATGGCTAGGGACACACAGTAATACAGTAGGTAGGGTCTTGCTGACCTCCATGCAGACCCCACAGCCCAAAAGAATAACAGGCTCAATCATTGGGAGTTAATGACAAGCAACTCAATCTTTTAGGACTACCCATCTCCTTTTCTACAGACTCCAACCAAAGCTTGATGCCTGAGTAATCCCAGTGCAACTCCCATGTTCAAGTATGCCCACCCTCCTAATGGATGTATGTACCCTTCCTTTGCCTCTGTTTGTTTTAATGTAATTAAATTCACTTTATCCCAGTCAGTTACCTAGATAAAACAAAACCCTTTTTAAAATGTTGACTTTAGATTTTGGCTTTAGAAAATTCTTTAGGCAAATTTTCAATTACAGCCAATTTAATCATGCGCAATAACTAAAAACTTCTTAATTTACATCTTCAAATAAGCTTTACAAAATTCAGAATTTAAGTAACATTGCTTGTAATAAAATTGTTTTAAATACTCAGTAACCTTACACATTTAAAGAAGACTCAGGAAGAAAAGCAATCTTAAAACGTGTTTATATAAAACAGTAATCTACAAAAACACATTTGCTAATACAGCCAATTACAAAAAAGAGTTGAATGTAAATTACCCTTATAACAGAACGAAACAGATTAAGGTTACTGTCCATAAAATCTGTTTCTTTAGTCTGAAGGTAGAATATAAAATTTTAATGTCTGCATTTAAGCTAGACCTTCATTTAGTTAGAACATTAGTCAGTATTTTGAAGAGACAACAGTTTGGTATATTAACTTTATAATAATTTGGCAGAGAGGATTACATACGCAAAGATATGTTTGAACTTAGGTATGCTCAAAATGTCAATTTAGGTGAGCATAGACGAGCTCAAAAACATGTAAAAAATTTTAGTGGCCACAAGTATGTTGGTCAGTTGTTTTTAGGTTTCCTAGACTAATAGGCATACACAAAATGTGCACAATGACACATAAAAATAATGAGATTACTTCAGAGTTCAGTTTTAAGCAAATCATCCTTTTGCCATTATTGTTAGCAGTAGGTTAGTTGACTATGTTTTTCCAGAGGCATTATAGACTTAGTGCTTTTTCTTAGTAGTTTCTAACACAAACATGGATGTTCATGTCCAATCGTTGAGACACTAATTCATTTAACCAACACAGATAAAAGACAAATTGAATAAGAGTACTCTTGAACCTTTTCACCAAAGGTTAAGTATGATTTTCCCAAAGGGATAGCAAGATGGCGCTGACCACATGTCTGTCATCCTAACATAATTGTAAAGATGGCTTCCATGGGGTCAGGTCACTTGAAGAAGGCTCCATCACAGTGGGAGAGCCTCTTGCCACCCATCTGGCCCTATTCAGACAAAGGGTGAAATCTCCAGAGAAAAGAAAATGAGGAGAGAGATAAATTCCTGACAGATCAAATGAGAGTGTCAGACTTCTAAATCTGGCAATCTGTTATAAATTGTCCACATAGGCTTGGACATATGCCAGAGCTGGCTCTTTTTTGATTCCCCAGTTGATGTGGGGACCAGACATATTTCTTTTGGGTAGATTATCCCAATATGACAGAGGGGACCAGGGGAGGAGGGAGCTCCCTCTGGAGGTGTGAACTTTCAGAGATCCTTGGAGCATCCTGTTTAGGTCAATGAAAGTAATGGAGTTCAAATTGCCTATTCCAATTTCATTCAACTGTGTCAGACATCTCTGCCTGTAGCTCAGACATAAGCACCTTTCTTTCTGTCTGAGTTCCTCCAGAGGACCATGTCTTACCCCTGCCGGAGGGGCTCTGGAGTGAAGCACTAACCCAACTATTATCCTGGTGAAGAAAAACATCTGAGAAATATGCCAAATGACACAAGCAAACTAAGGTAGAGTTAGACCTCTATCAACTTTCCTCAAGGAAGGAGGCTTAGAAATTACTTTTAGGATCTAATCTTGTCATCTTGAATGGAATCCAAAATTTATCTCCAAAGCATCCAACCCAAGGTCATTTTGTAAGATTGGGAGAGAGGGGCAGGGGCAAATGTCCTGGCAGGGGGGAAAGCAAGGCTATGACTGCCTTTGAGAGAGCCTGTAGCCTTTGCATCATCTTGCAAATTAAAACTTTTGCTGTTAATTAGTCTCTCAGTTCCACTGAGAAGCAGGGGCTCCCAGGAGCTTGGCATGCATAATCCAGCTTCCTGGTGGGCTGCCTGTGTGCACATGCATGTGCAGATTGTATCCCTGCAACATGACCTCAGGCCTCAGAGGGGGCTGGTACTCCAGTGCAGTGCAAGACACCATTCCCACACAGACCATGCGATGTGGGAATCATTATGCACTCTTCAGGGTTGGGGATGCTACCTCCTGATGGTAGCCATAAAAGAGGAAAACGGATAGTAGAGATGGGATTTTGCAATGTGGAGTTTTATCTTAATTATCTTGTGGCTAGCTAGGTTTGCCAAATGTTGAAGAGAGTATCAATTCCTGATGAGCACATGGAAGGATTCAGCAGGACACATGAGTGTATTAAGGGAGAGTATAGTGTTCATTGTAGGTGAGAATTGCTACATGGTTCCTGACAGGGCAGAGAATGGAGAATGACAGGGTAAGAGAGACAAAGAGAGAGAGAGGTGGGGGGAGGAAAGTTAAAAAAAAAACGTGGTTGGCTCTTTGTTTCAAGAGACAAGGTTTTTGTCAATAACCTCCAGGTGGCGAAAGATCTGGGCAATCTTTGATCACCAATAACCTGCGATTGGGGGAAAATCTTGGGTGATTCTGGTGGATTGGGATAGGGTGATTGACAATTATTCATGCACAGTCACTTAAGCTAGGTCCTAAGTATTTTAATTACATGCATGGGACGTGATCAATATTCATGTTTTAAGCAAAGGATTTGCAGTTGAAAATAGCTCTGGCACCAGGAAAGTTTACATTGTACTAGAGTCCCAATTATTTAATTTTCTTTCCCTATTTAGCTTGCTTCAAACCCATGGATATTAAGGGCCTACTGAACATGCAAAGGATGAAGAGACTAGTAATTGTGATGACTCAGGGCTCTCTAGAACTGGGAACATTTCCAGGGATCTGATGAAAAGCAGAGATAATGTGAGTGGAGTCCTAGGCCAGAAGCCCAACTCTGGGAGCTCCTACATGTAGTTCTGCTCACCCACCCCAACACACCCATTAAAGAAATGAATGCTGGTAAAGAGCAAAAAGACTTAATATGTGACTTATTGTGGGAAGAACAACAACAAACATGTCAGTCATGTTTGGGGTACAGACATGAGCTTTAGAGGAAGAACTGGGGCACTGGGAGTAAGTTATGCATAATTAAATAGTCCAGCTAAAGTGTGATTTGATTGAATTTTATCTCAGTTCTGGCTCTACCAGGGTTTCCTGAGAAACTGTTATCACTATCATTACTTGAAGGGACCAATTTGCTTCCCCTGCAGTGATTACACCAGCTCTAGGGTTCAGCTTCATAATTGTAGTTAATTATCATCATTTGGGAGGAGTTCTGTCCTGTGAGCCTCTGATATTCCTTTATTAGTTAGTTTTAGTCCTTTATCATACAGATATTATCAGTAAGTCCTGTCTTCCCTGGTGATTGCACAAGAGAGAGACTCAGAGTCAGGGAGACTGATCTAAAATGTAGGCAGCAATGCCAAGTTTTTAATCCTACTAAGTACCTATTACTGTGAAGACCTTCATCTGGACATGATTGTTTTCTCTGCCCTCCACCTGGATATGAGTCTCAGATGAGCTCATTTAGGCTTGCTACTTTTATCTGTTCATGTTCTCAGAGGCAATATCCTGCTATGATTTCTTTCCATCTCACTCTCTTGTCTATTCTACCACTTGTGCAGGGTCAGGAGCCCCATTTCTTCTCTCATTATCCCATGCATGGAGCTGCTGCCATTTTTCAATGCTTAGAAGACAAACACATCAGAGGATCTGCCATCTCCTGTGATATGTGACACAGACTCTGTGAGGGTACCATTTTCTTCTAATATGACGGGAGTTTGTTTGCCTTACTTTTTGTACTCCATCAACATATACAGATGAGAAGTGTTTAGACCTGCCAAAACATTTATGTTAATTCTCTCTCTCTCTCTTTCTCTCTCTCACACTCACACACACATACACACTCACACACACTAACACACATATACTCACACACACAAACTTAAGACCTTGTTCTTAACACATAATTGTGAGAGGATAATTTCCTATTATTTTCAGTCATGTAGTTTATGATAATATTTTTAAGCAGCAACAGTAAACCAGACTTTCTTTCGATTTAAATTTTCTATGTAACCAAGTTTACACCAGACAAATGCAGGCAACATTAAGTGGTATCTATGTAAACAGTGAAAAAAACTTCTGGAAAACGTGATTAGAGGGCCATGTTCTGTCAGCTCTGTATCCACCACTTGATAAAGCAAATTTATGTTCTCACTGCAGTGTTAATACATTACAATTCTTTAATAGACAGTGTAAGCTGTCTTTAATAGCAGCTTTCTGTGAAAGTTAACTAGAAGTCTCCCTTGAGAAGGAGCCATTTCTTCAAACTAGACATACATATCCTTTCTGCTTTAAACTACATCTGACAACTTAGGTTGTAACAAATCTTTCCTTCTTAAGCTAACTGGGCTATATTTTATTATTCAGAATTATAAACCCTAATATACAGAACAGAATGGTAACACACACTCTCTCCCTCTCCCTCCCCAACCCCCTATCTCAACTGGTTGAAATTTGTAACTCCTCTCTTCTACTAGGTTCAGACCTGGACATTTGCTGACTGCTGTTTATATCTATTCTTGTGCTGGAGTACTGTGGTTCTGCTAAATCAGGATCCTGTCCTTTCCTAGCTTGTAGGGAGGGATATGCTGAGGTTCCCCCCACAGTGTTTGACTTGCTCAAGCTAGGGCTGCCATGACTTTCTTGTCTCTGGGTGTCTTTGTTTATTCCAACAAGACACAAGATCAAAATTTGTAGAAGGAGAGTTTTATCAGAGTAAATCCAAAAAGCAAGGAATTAGAAGAAAGTGAGAAGGGGAAAGAGCTAATACATTTTGTACCTGGATGTCAGTGTGGAAAGCATTATGGAACTGCTCCTCAGGAAAATTGCTAAAATAAACAAAACAAAACAGAGCTAAGACATGAAAAATGTCTACCATTTACAGCCACTGGAAATGTCCACAAGATTATAGAGCAAGAAACAATAAGTCACCCATAAGGGAAAATAGAATAGTGTAAAAACACATAGAAATGCACATTGGTATTGTTTTTTTAACTGTTGCAGAGGGCAAAGGTATAAAATTATTTGCATAAAATAGAATGTATTCTATTCTTCTTGCAATGTAATAGAAGGTTAGATTTGCAAACATAAGCACAAATTAGGTAGAAGAAGCACAGCTGTAATGGGTTAAAACATGAATCCAAAATGAAATTAGATGAGGAGAATGATGAGTACTATTTATTACCAACTTGACTGATTTTGTTAGTAAAGCTAACAAAATGTCTAAATAAATATTTACAAATATTTATTTAGGCTCTTTCCTCTTTGGCTCACAAAGAGGAAAGCAATGGTATGAGATGTATCATAAGGCTTGTCATGTAAAGCAAAAAGAAACCAACACAAGCACATGCACACATATCTATCACATTTTCTTAATCCATTCATCAGTTGTAGGGCATCTGGCTTGTTTCCACAGTTTGATATTGTGAACAGTGCTACAATAAACATCAGAGTACAAATATCTCTATTGTATCCTGACTCACATTTCTTCAGGTATATGCCTAGAAGTGGTATCACTGGATCACACAGAAAGTCTATTTTTAGTTTGTTAAGGAGTCTCCATACTGCTTTCCATAATGATTGTGCTAATTTTCATTCCCACCATTAATGCATAAGTGTTCTAGAATATATACACAACTTTTTATTCTTTCTTGACTTAAAATGCATTCATCCTAGAATAGCAAATATACATTTTAATTGCATATGCTTACTATCTAGGTCAGGCTCCATGAAAAGTCAGTAAACAAAGTAGAATCCATGTAGCAGCATAAATATAATGCATTATGTACCAAGCACCATTGAATAAATATAGGAAATAATAACTTGAAGATTTGGGAAAATTAGGTGAGCCTTAACAACTAAGTTCAAAATTATAAAATCATCATAAAAGAATGCACTGAGAAGATTTGAAATGAAAATAAAGTATATCAGCATTTTAGAAGGTTAATAAAGCTGAACTTACTAGGAAATTGACAACTATAGACATTCATATTAAGAAAGAAGAATGTCCTTAACCCAATAACTTACATGCCTGTGTTAACACACTGTGTTAAGAATCTAAAATATGCAGAAGCATGGAAACAATAAAGATTACAGGTGACATGAAATAAAGATGAAAAATTATACTAATGATAGTAATAGGAGAGTCAGATTATATTATAGAATTTTTATAATTAAAAAAAAAACAACTACACAAAGAAAACGACACCTCCTGAGCACTACTGGTAAATTCTCTGAAACATTTGAGAAAAATTAGTATCATTTCTTCCCAAACTTTCCAGACAGCAAAAATTATGGATTTTTTTCCCATCTCATTCTGTGGAGCAGATACCAAATATGATGCTAGAACTACAAAGATTTCAGAAGAAAATAAAACTTCAGACCCATATACTTAAAAAAACAAACAAACAGTTGTATAATGCTCCAAAACCAAGGAAAAAGAACCCAGCACCTATACAAACACATAAACATCACCAGGCTTGATTTGTCCAAAGAATACACAGTGATTTTATAGTCAAATATCTTTTCATGCATAATACCATATAAATACAAAACTTTAAAAATCTACCCAAACATCTCAATCAATGTTGAAAACATACAACATCCTTTCAGGAATGAAAATACTTAGCCCAATAGGGATATCAACTGATAAAGGATACATGAAAAACAAAATGAAATTAGTATCATCCCTTAAAAATTAAATCGATATTTATATTTCCTAAAATTAGAAAGGTGACAAATATGTTCACCTGGCTACATTTGTTATTTACCATTGTATTGGAGTGGCTAGCCAAGCCAATTGGGAATAGAAATAACTAAAGGGCATATAGATTACAAGAGAACTGCCATTATTTACAATCAAGTAGAGGAGATATTTTGTATTCAGAAAAAAAATTTTAAACGCACTAGAAAGTATTAGAACTAATAAATTACTTTGGCAAGGTAACAGATACAAGATAAATATACAAAATCAATTTTGTTCTATATGCACTAGTCCAAAAATGAAATTAAGGAAATAATTCTAATGATAGAATGAAAAAAATCCTGGAATAGCTTTTAAATCTCTGAAAACTTGAACAGTGAAAACTTGAATAAACGGATTCTTCAGGGAATGTCTATGTCATCCTTGTGCCTCCTCTTATTCACTCAGGACTTAACCTTCTGGAGGGATGAAACGGATTTCGTACTTATCTTTTGTATTACAGTTTTGCTCAAGAGGAGTTTTCATATTCAAATGTGTTTCTCACCATTCTTGTGGATGGAAGACTAAGACACAAATAGTTTAAATGATAATCCCTATAGTAGAATAGGTATGCCAAGCACTGATTCCCCTCACACAATTTTGTCAATTAGCCTATATTTAAAATGTGCACAGATATCATACCAAAGGTGATTGTGAGAGACCTGTGATTCAGGGTTGTAAGGAAATGATGCCAGGTATTTCAAAGTTCTGACAAGAACCAGGCTCACATTCCTGACTCTGCAGAATAGAGCCACTATGGATTAAGTGTAGGATAAAGAAGGTACAAGAATGTGAAGGATGTAGTGCTAGCATTAGGAAAAGAGACAATCTTTGCCAAGATTCTAGATGCCCAACCCCCAAACCCCATACATAAAATCTCACTCCCATTTTTCCTCACCTCATTACAATAGTCATGCCCACCTCAGTCGTGTTACTCAACCTGGACATTTCCTTGCGTAAAGAGAAACTTCAGTTATCTGTGGAGCTCAGTGAAACCCCATGCCTATTAAAGAGCTGCCTATTGATAAACAGAAGCCAGGGAAAGAAAGGGAAAGTCCATGACCATGTCTGCCACACAAATATATAATTAAATACTTAATCAATAGAGGATGCAAACTCAAGGGTATCTGGGAAAATAACTGAGCAACTGGAAGTTTAATATTGCAGAAGGCTAATGGATTACACCATTTCATCTCTGTGATGTTTTACTCCATTATTTGGGTTAGACCCCCTTTTTACTATTATTTTATTGGGACATTGTTAAGATTAGTTTTTTAGAGGTATAGGTTGAAATAGCTGTAAAGCGTAGCAGGGCATTGTTTTTACATTGCATTACATCTGTAATTGTAGATGTACTTTCCATTACAGTAAAACATATTAAAACTAAAACAAGATGCTTATTAGTGTTAATAAGTGGCCCACTTATTTCTTATCTATTATTCCAAGGTTCAAGGTTTTTAAAGCACGATTTAAAGAACAAGAATTCCACATCACTCACATGACCATTCTTTATGCCTCAGGATCTTGTCTTTTACCTGCAGGTGGGAAAACAGGTAGAGCATCCTGTGTTATTTCCTAATGGAGTTTCACAGTATTATGGGAAATGTAGCTGTCCGTCCAATGACATCATGGACCCAGAACCAAGAGAACAGCTGTTCCCTCTGCACATGTGCAGCTCTGCTCACTTCATCATCACCAGCCCAGAAATTCCTGAGCTTTGTACTATGGATATGGTGGGAGCAGAAATGTTTACACATATCAAGGAGACAAAGAAACTGACCTGCAGTCTATGGACCTCTGTCATCAGATTGAGGAGCATTTCTGTGGCATCCTTTCATTCTCCACAAGTGGAGAAATGAAAACTGCTATTAGGAATGACCTTTTTTATCAGAAATCAGTGTAGCTAGAAGTTTGAGTGTGTGCTTCCATGTGCACAAAACTTGGTTCTAGAATCTCCAGAAATGGTGTAGCTGAATGCAAAAGGGCAACTGGTATATCTGGGGTCTGTGGAGAGCTTCAGTTCAGTAGGTGAATAACGTGTGTTCCGTTTCCAACTCTGCCACTGAAGGATCTTTGACTAATGCACATGACATTCAGTTTGCCCATATAAACTCAGAGCCTCTTTTAACTTCCACAAACGTTTTACCATTCATCTGGCATACATTTATCATGATAATGAAAATTTGTGTGCATGGTTGCGAATGTATGTTGATGTGTTTAGTTTGTCACTCATTTGTTTCTTCCCTAGTCAACAATATGTCAAAATGTTTAATAATGTGGAACTAATGTGTCAGTGTGTGATACATAAGGAATCAATACAAATGTGGGTTTTATAAAACAACCATTTCAGTAGTAGTGCTTTTTTATTAGTGTTTTACACTCAAATATATGGAAAATATCAATGATGTTTGTTGTCTGGGTCACAACTGAGGTTTCTGCCATCTTGTGCCTTGCAGGCTGCTTGTTGAGTATAACTTTATTCACATCTAGTGGTTCTGCTATGTTCGGATAAGGAAATATA
Source organism: Castor canadensis (assembly GCF_047511655.1). NCBI lineage: Eukaryota > Metazoa > Chordata > Mammalia > Rodentia > Castoridae > Castor > Castor canadensis. Next base: position 139,684,551 of record NC_133405.1, read on the forward strand.
TTCAACTCATTATCCCCAGGCTTTGTCACAAGATGTCAGTATTCCAAGAGAGCAAATTCTAGTGGGCAAAGTTATTTTAAACCATGTTATCACGTTTTTGCCCTGTTGGTTAGCACAAGTCAGATAGGAAAGAACAAGGACATCGTGGTATGAAATTATGCAACACTATGAATACTGGGAGACACGTTTGTGTGAAGCACTGGTGAAAACTGTACTACCATAAATATATATATTATGTACAATTTATCTGAAAAATCATGGGCCAAAATATTACATTGTAAAATAAGTACCTTCAATGAAACAGGTACAGGAGATCTAAAGGTAAGGAGTAAGGACTCCTATGCTGTACATTAGCATCCCTACCATAATAGGTAATACTGCAAAGTATTTTCTATAATTTAAAATTTATTTACTACACAATATTTCTCCCTTTGCTATTCTGTGGTTTCATTAAACCACCACCCTTAAGATGTTGAATTATTTCTGCATGGTAACATTCTTAATAAATCTACAGCAAAAAGTAGTTTAATTCTCCTAAATATAACTTTATGCTGCTCTTTACCAATTAGTGCCATGTGGATTATTTTTTTAAACATTTTTATGGGTAAGAGTCATTGTGTTCACCTAAAAAATTAGCTACCATTTGTAGCCCTCAATGCAGAGAAAATAAAAGCAGATACCTTAAAAGCAACTGAGGCCAATAGGAAAAGGGGACCAGGAACTAGAGAAAAGGTGAGATCAAAAAGAATTAATTAATTAATTAATTAATTAAAGAAGGTAACACACACGCACAGGAAATTAATGTGAGTCAACTCCTTGTATAGCTATCCTTATCTCAACCAGCAAAAACCCTTGTTCTTTCCTATTATTGCTTATACTCTCTCTACAACAAAATTAGAAATAAGGGCAAAATAGTTTCTGCTGGGTATTGAGGGTGTAGGGGGGGAGGGAGGGGGTGGAGTGGGTGGTAAGGGAGGAGGTGGGGCAGCGGGGAGAAATGATCCAAGCCTTGTATGCACACATGAATAAAATACAACAATAAAAATTAAAAGACCAATAACTTAAAATAGAAAAAAAAAGAGTCATTGCGTTGTTGTTTCTAAGAAACTATGTGTCTCCAAAAGTAAAGAAAATGGGTACATCTCTATTCAATGGCTTATGTAATTTTCTGCATATTTCATCACATTTATGAGTTAATTAGTTAAAATGGGGAAGTAAAAATAAAGTATGAGTCATAGACATATACAAGCTAGATAAAGTTTGTATGTGATAAGAGCAATTTATGAGAACTTAAAAGCCATTTAAATTGGTGACTGATATTTCTGATACAATGGAAATGGATCTATTTGTTACCTTGCTTGACTTGACACTCAGAAGAAAACATGATAAATATTCCTAGCATATGAAGCCTAAAACAGTCTTTGTTGTTCATATAGTTGTAGTACAAAGTGTTTCATTACCAATGAAGAAATAAATATCCTGCAGTGGTATTAGATACTATTGCTAAAACACGAATTGATGTAAAAGGTTTTTTTCCCCTATACTTAGTAAAACCATGTGGTATAAGTTATGTCCATACTTGATGCGTGAATGGAACTTGGTTTAGGCCCTCAACCCGGTCCTTACATATTATCTAATTATGTATCTTATAATACAGGCTGTCCAAAGTCACATTTTCTGAGTAGTAGTTCAGCTGCCTATTTTCATGTTAACCTATTAGTTCAATTTGTCTATAGTTCAACAGGAATTTAAATTATAGGCAACTTAAAAGGCTATTCTGTAGTATTTGCCTTATTTGAAATTATTCTCGGTGATAGTCTCCTGCAAATTCTTCTGTTTGATTTTATGAAATGATCTTGTTGATTGCGGCCTTTCTTTTTTCCTGAATTACTCTTTCTCTCTTTAATATAGCTTATCCAAGTGTTTTATCCTGTTCTTCACTTATCCAAGTGTGCATTCTCACAGTGTGATTTAGACTTTGCATCTTAATGGAGTTACTTCTCTCTTGCTTGTATCTCTTCCCAACAATGTAGTCCTTTAAACCGTAGGTTAATCTCCTTTGTAGGTCTCCAAAAATGTACCTGAAGATTTTCATTTCATCCAAAATGAAAACCACACCTTTCAGTTTTCTCTTCTAGCAAACAGCCTTGATCTAAACACCAAAAGGTGATTTTTACCTGGGCTTTGCTGCCTACCTCTCAGATCTAATATCATCTCGTGTCCAACCCTTGTTACCATCTTTCTTCATCTCTCAGGGTTTATTCTAATGCAAACATGTAGTGCTTCTGAGAAAACAAGCACAGTAACATTTTTTTTTCCTTTGGAGATGACACCCCAGCGTGAGGAGTTTATTGTTATCGGTGAAGAGGTTTGTCAAGTAGCCAGCATGTGTAATGATAGATTTAGGACTCAGTGAAGTACAACATTTAGGAGACAGAGGGACATATTTGAAAGAGTGTTTAAACCATTCAGTACAGAATTTAAACCAGAGCATGTATTTTCATGATATGCATACTTTCTTATTCATATACATCTAATATCAGCAATTGCAACTACAGTGTTTTCTAATATAAAATTATGTGTTACCACAAAATGATCTACATATTTTGATACTCCCAGATTGTATTTAATTTTGTTATTTCAGCTAGTCACTTAAAATTACAGAAAAAATACTTTTGTGCAATTATCATACATTTTATGAGGTAGAACTCTTTAATTGCATATGTAAAGAGTTTGAATTTTATTTTTGAACCTTGTAAATACTATGTTGTAGGTATTGGGTAGTTATATTCCTAGGAAGAGCAGATTTAGTTCTAACAAAGGAAATTCCTGACTCTTTCTTGGCATTGCCACTAGTTGATTTTCCAATTCTTTCAGCATTTTTTGCTTCCTTTTGATACTAATTCCTCCAAGCTCTGATTATAAGTAAGGTTTAATATTCAAGATGCAACCTTTTTGGGTTTATATGGAAATTTGGGGACACATATTTTTGGCTTTCTCTGTTTGTGGGACTATCCTCTTGTCTTACAATATCTCATCAGACCAGAACCTTTCCCTCTAATATCCTGAATCAGTGAGGCAGTAGCTTTTACTTCTGAGAGGTACATGCAAACTGGAGAATGTATCCTGACGAGGTGAACAATCTTGCAAAGCATTTGGTCCTTAAAGTATTCCCTCAAAACTGCCTCTGACTTGCTTCACTATTTTCCAGTTCCTCAGAAAGTACCTGCAATGAATTTTCTTTCTATTTCATTGTTTTGCCCTTCAATGGTATATCTGGTCAAACACTGTCATTACTATATGATCCATGTTACCTTTCAGTCATTCAAATTATGTTATGTCACTTCCAATTATTAGCCCTATCATCATCTGACCTAAATTGCATCTACCATGGACTATTGCATCAGATATGTAAATATGTTTATTTTCCTACAAAAGTCAATTCTTCTTACTTTAACAACAGTTCTCAGAACTGGAAATTATAGACTGCAAGGATAACTGTCCTTCCCCTCTTCAAATATTGCCAATGAGCTTCTTTGCCAGATTATTCTTTGTCACAGTTCATGACCATTTCATGGGTCATAGTATTTACACTCTACCTTCTAGCAGTGTTATACCACTTTATGCATAATGTAAGACCTTTGTTTTAGTACACTTCCATTTATATCTTTCCAGATCCAGATTCACGCTTTATATACATTTGGACTGCACATATTATAAGCCCCACATGCATTGTTCTTATCTTACTTCCATGTGCAAGTACTTTTACAGAGTTTGAAAGTAAGAGAAAAATATATGTATAAATACATGTTCACTATTTCCAATGAAATTTATTCAACCAGATATCTAATATTTCTTGTGGATTTGGCCAATTAATCATGGTATACCTTGGTATAGTTATCTTCACTTTGATTTTTGAAACAAAATGTCCAGTTGTCTCTAAAATCATGATAATTTTGATATTGCACATGGGACATGGAGCTGCTAATGCTATAGGCACTGGTGGCTCACACCTGTACTCCTATCGACTCAGGATGCTGACATCAGGAGGCCAGCCCAGGCAAAATATCTGTGGGACCTCATCTCAATGGAAAACAGCTAGGCATCTTGTGGGCACCAATTAACCCAGTTCCTGTGGAAGCACAAATAGGAAGAATATGTTCTAGTTCAGTCAGGGCAAAAAAGTGAAACCGTATCTCCAAAACAACCAGTGCAGAAAGAGCTGAGGATTCAAGCAGCTTAGCACAGGACTATCAAGCGAAAAGCTCTGAGTTTGTATACCAGTATCATCAAAAGGAAAAAAAAAGCAAAATAAAACAAGAACAGTACAATTAGAAATGTATTTACCTGAGTGTCACAGGACACTAAAGAAAAGATACAGCTGTTTCTTTTGGCTCACGTTGTGTGCCCAAAGTTAGAATTTTAATGAAGTGTTTGACTCACAATGAGATGTGGTCTCATAAGGAATTGCATGAGAAGCACCTATATGTAGTCTCTGCTTTGGAAGGATTTCTAACAACTTATATTTGGAAGGTGCACATAAGATAGTGGCCGCATAAACACTGGAGACACTCCATGAGTATCAAGGCTTTTTGAGAGACAGAGAGCGGGTATCTATAGCATTAGTGATTCTCTAGGAAGGAATCCCAGCACAACCTTACTGATCTAGCAGATTTAGCACTGTTTTTGTTTCCAATCCATAGGCCAGCTTCTAACCAAATGAATTCTGAAGACAGCCCTGGGAAGAACTTGATTCAAAATTCATGAACGTTAACTGTCCATAGAACTCCTAGATTTAAGTTTACTAGGTTACCTGTAGCCACTTCATTTTTGTCAGGAATTTCCCTTGCATCTTTCTTTCTAGTTCTGTGTACTTATGTTGATATTCTCATTTTGCATATACAAATTGGTACATATCTTAGGAGCACATGTAAGTTAATTCTCACACTGCAATTAAGATCTAGTATTTAAAAACCTTTGGTTATCTTTTCTACTGTCTCTTTTTTATTTTAGGGAAACTGTACATACCAGGTTGATTAGAGAGTTGATATCTCAGTCTGTCCTAGTTACCAACAAGAGTTAATTTTCCAACTCACTCAGTAATGAAGAAAAATGGATGAAAACTGTCTTGAAACCAAACAGCTTTTCCTAGAAAAGCTGGTTCTAAGGTTTACATAAGACTGGCAAAGGAAATCTTTTTTTGGGGGGACTACTGGGATTTTGAATTCAGAATTTCACACTCACTAAGCAGGTGCTCTACCACTTTGAACAAAACTCCAGCACTTTTTGGCTTTAATTGTGTTTCAGATAGGCTCTTACCTCTGTGCCTCGGGCTGGCCTTGGGCCATTATCCTACCTGTGCCTCCTGCAGTGCAAGGATTGCAGGCATGTAATTCCTCAACCACATTATTGGTTGAGATGGGGATCTCACTAACTTTTTCCTGGAGCTGGCCTCCAACATAGATCCTCTTTATCTCCACTTCATAAGTAGCTGGGACTACAGACATGTGCCACCATATCCAATCTCAGAATCTCAAAGTTCAGATGAACTTCTTTCATTTTGTCATGAAAAATAATTTGCATTTATCTTTTAATAATCAAAGTTGGTTTGCTATATTCCTATGGTGTATAACTAAATTTTTGAAGTAAAAACATGATAATGATTTTTGGTTTTGCATATATGGTTCTATTACTGCATCTGAGTAAATGTTATATGGTATGTATACATGTTAAAATTCCCCAAGAAATTGAATTCAATTTGACTAGAGGATAAATTTTATTTAAAGTAGATTAAGGATAGCCATATTGTTCCTCCTATGAGTTTGAGCGCTATATTGACCAATAGCAGAGAGAGTGGACTCCTTTCATTCCTCATTTTAAAGTAAGTGTTTTCAGTAATTTCTCTAACAGTTCAATATTGGTTATAAATTTGTCAGCCTTTATTCACTGAAATATGTTCCATGTAGTCCTAGTTTCTTCAGTGTTATTTTTATAATAAATGTATTTTGATTTCCTCAAAGAATTTTGTACCTATTAAGGATAATAGTGTGATTTAAGTTCTTAATTCTACCTATGATCTTTATTATGTTTATTGGTTGCAAATATTGTACCATTTGTCAATGTGGAACCAATTTGATCATGTTATGTGATCTTTCTAATGTGCTGCTGAATTCAGTTTATAAGCTTATTCATATTACAGAAGTCTTTGTGTCAGTTCTTCAAAAACTACTATACAGTTTTCTCTTTTGTAAATAGTACTTTTCTAGTTTTAGTATCAGAGTAATACTGGCTCTATAGCATGAGCTTGGACTTTTTCCTTTCATTTCTATTTTATGGAATAACTTGGGGAGGATTTTATTAGGTTTTTTTTGAGTCCTGGTAGAATTCAGCAGCCACTACATCCAGCCTCTGGAATTTTATTTCTTGACAGACTGATTACTGTTGCTTGTTATTGATCTGCTTAGGTTTTATTTCTGTTCTCCCAGTTCAATCTTGGTAGGTTATATGAGTCTAGAATTCTGCCCATTATTTTTCTAGATTTTCAAAGTTAATGGAGTATGTTTTCAAACTATTCCACAGTATCTTCTATATTTTTATTCCTAGTTTCCACTGTTGTTACTCTAATTTTATTAATTTGGATATTCTCTTTACTTTAGTTGGTTTGGTTAAGGGTTTTTCAATCTTCTTATGTTTCAGAGAACCAAATATTTCATTGATCCTTTAAATTGTTCATTTAGTCTCAATTTCATTCATGTACTTCATGATTTTTATTATGTCTAATTTTTAGTGTTGAGTTTGGGTTATTCTCAGTTTCCTAAGAACCTTCCTTGATTTGCTTCTTTAGGCTATTTACTTAAAACATCTGCTGGTGGGTTTTTGATTTTTTACTTTTTATTAGTATATAATAGTGACAGATAATAGTGACAGAGGGGGTTTTGTTGTGACATTTCATATATACATATATATTGTTTCCTATTTTGGTTCCCCCCCCACCCCCCTCCATTATTCTCCCTCTTCAACCTCCCCCCTCCCTTTTTAAAAAATGGCTTCCACAGGTTTCAACATTCCATTTTGACTCATGCATAGAAAGTTCCTCAACCATATACACCCTCCTTTATCCTCTTCATTTACCATTCACCTCCTATTAGTGGCCTCCCTTTAACATGACCATTTTGACATTCCTGTGTTTCATTGTTTTAGTGTGTGTTCATGGAGGCACACAGCTATATATCCCCTTCTTAGGATATATATACAACTGCTTTTGTTGTATCTCAAAGGTCCTGATAAGTTATATTTTTATTTTACTGTGATTGTTGCCTTCTTTGAAATTTACCACTGGTATCTTCAACTGTGAACTGTTTACTCAAAAGGATATTGTTTGATCTCCATAGTTGTGTAGTATATGTATAGTTTCTTTTGCTATTGAATTCAGTTAAATTCTATTGTGGTTTAACGTGATACAGAAAATTATATCCTTTTTGTGTTTTGTCACAATTCATGGCCTCAAATGTGTCCTGTCTTATAGAAAGGTCCACAGACCACTGAGAACAGTGTTTTACTCAGCATTTTCTGGTTGGAATATTTTGCAGGCATCCATTGTGTCCATTTGATCTATGGTGCAGTTAAACTCTGAAGTTATCCTTTTGTTGTTGAGTTTGGATGATGAGATTAGAGTATTGAAACCAAAAAGAGAAAAGACCTACCATAATTGTATCTGAACCAATCTGCCTCATTATGCACAAGAGTACTTCTTTTATAAATTGCATCAACTTTCAGTGCCTATACAATTAGAATTGTTGTATCTTCTATTGTTGTGGATGGAGTTTTCATATTATTAATATGTAGTGACCATTTATATCCTTTCTTCACTAATTCTGGTTTGACAGGTATAAGTATAGAGTCCCCTGAATCCTTCAGATCCATCTGCTTGGTATATCATTTTATATCCATTTATTTTCAGACTTTGTATGTCTTTGAAAGTGAGTTTTAGTTGGTTTCTCTTTTGCAAATAGCAAACAGTTGGATCTTGTTTGTAACTCCCTTTACTAGTTTGCATCTTTTCTTTAAGCTGAAAATCAAAATGCAATGTAATATTCACTACTCATTTTAAGGTAGATATCAGAATAATTGAGTAGGAATATAGTTTAAAATAATGGCATAAGAAATTCTGAGCTTAGAAAAGGCCTATGTACAGGCAATAAAAGGGGTTGCCAAATTATAAAAAAAGCTCATTGTTCTTTGTATAAATTATATTACTTAAGCAAAGTAAGTATAAAATACTCAAGACTAAACTGGGACAATTTCTAATGTAAAATAAGTAGATGTAGAAGGTAAAGAGAATAGGATGATCCAAAAACTTGATCATTGCTTCCTGCACATTTTAATTGGAGAATTAAGACCATTTTTATTTGCAGTTATTATTGAAAAGTGTGTATTCATTTCTCCTTTATTTGTTTTATAGAGTTTCTGGGAGATCATGGTGTTCCTTTTCCTGATTTCTCAGTTCTCTACTGTACTGTTATTTATTCATGTCTGAACTGTCCTCATTAGGTACAAATTTGTTCCTTTTATGTCTGTTTTTAATTGTCTTCTACAGTGCTGGCTTATCACTCAAAAATGGCTTTAGTTTATCCTTAAAGAAGGTCTTTCTGTTTCTCCTTTAGATTTATGGATGACTTTGTTGGATACAGTAGTCTTAGTTGGCAGTGATTTTCTTTCAAGGCTTGAAATACATTGTTCTGTGCTCTTCTGGAACAAGGATTTTCCTGGGAAGTCTGCTGTTAATGTCAAATGTTTGCCTTGGTAAGTAACTTGAACCTTTCTTTTTCAGTTTTCAATATTCTTTCCGTCCTCTGTATTGTTGGCATTTTAGCTGTATTATGATACAGAAAGGTTCATTTCTGTTCATGTTTATTTTGGTTTCCAAGTGCCTCCTGTGCCTGGATGTCCATTTTCTTTCCTAAATTTGGGAGATACCGACTATTGGATTTGTTTCTTAATCATGTCCCAGAAGCCCTGAATATTGTTCTCATAAGTTTTGTCTTTATTTCTGTAGTATTCTTCAAACTTCTCTTCAATTCAAGATATTCTTTCTGCTGGCCTGGACCTGACATTTTGTGCTTTTTTCATTTGGGTTTCTTTTTCATATTTCCAGCTTTTCACTTAGCAGATTTCTATGTTTTCATTTACAGTCGTCAGAGTCTCTCTTGGAATTTGCAGTCATTCGAATCTTTCAGAATCTCCCTTTGTTGACTTTCTTTCTGAAGTGAACTGAATATCTCATCCAAGTCTTGAATTCACTATTTTATTCTCCTTTGAATACTTTTTGAAGCCATGAATCATTTTTAAGGCAAGACTTTTGAACTTTCTGCCATTTCAAGCATTTCAATTTATTTGGTTCAGTAACTGAAGAATTTTGAACTTTTAGAAGAGCTTTACAACTTCATATTTCATATTTCTCATGTTTTTATTTTGTGATTTATGCACGTATGGGGTGGATATTGATTTCGGTATTACAAAGATAGCTTCTTAGTGAGCAAACTTCTTTTGAGGATTCAGTCTTCAGTACTGCTTATAGGGGAGAAAATATGTACCCATAAATTAACACAACCAAAACAATATAATGAGATTCAACAAAAGACAACTACTATATCACAAATAATCATAAAGACAAAAGTGGCAAAAGTAACAGAGAACTAACCATGAAGATAAAATTAATAAAAGTAAAAATAATATTAGTAAAATAATGGAATAAGAGAGGGTAATGAAAGTGAAAAGAGAGAGAAGTTACAAGTGTAAATAAAGAAAGATTATGACAGAGAAAATAGAGGAAGGATTAAAATATCTGACTACAAAAGAAGAAAAATAATCAATAAATTAGATAAAAGTCAGCAGGAACAGAGGATAGATTGAAACTTTTTTTTTTCATTTTAAATTACTCATTCATTTTTACTGTCATTTAAATTTCAAACATGCCTACAGGAATAGAGAATATAGTAGAACAATATGATGAACCACCCATGCACCCATGTTCTCATTACAACTTTCACAGCATAACCAATAGTATTTAATTTATATCCAGACTCAATAACCACCACTCATTGGATCACTCTCAAGCAAAGACAGATAAGTATAAACATTTCAGAACATCCCTCTTAAAAACTAAGGACTCTCCTTTGTTTTGGTTTGGTTTTTACTATTTTTTATGATCATAACTAATAGGATAAAGGGTTTCATTGTGATAATGTCACAGATGCATACAGTATACTTTTACACATTCACCCCTTCCGTTATATCCCCTTAGCTCTCCTCCATCTTCCCCTCTTCTTTTCGAACAGTGTTTGGTGGGTTTCATTATACTATTTCCCATCCTCTCTCCCACTGAAGATAGTTTCCCTTTTACATTCAAGTCCCATTATTACAATCATCATCATCTTAGGTCTAGAATCCACATTTGAGAGAAATGTGTTACTTGACTTTGAGCTTGGCTTGTCTTACTCCACATGGTTATCTCCAGTTCAACCTCTTTGCCTGAAAATGACATAATTTCATTCTTCTTTACAGCATAATAATAGTCGATGATGGACATATGCCACATTTTCTTTACCCATTCATTGGTGTTGATCACCTAGGCAGACCCACAGATTGGTATTATAAATAGTACTACTGTAAACATGGCTATGCCAGTGTCTCTGTTGTGTATTGTTTTATACACCTCTAAATATATGCCCAAGACTGGTATGGTGGGGTCATAAGACAGTTCTGTCTTTGGTTTCTTGTGAAACGTTCATACTGATAGGGGTTGCACTAATTTACATTCCTACCAACAGTGTATGAGAATTCCTTTTCCCCTTGCATCCTTGTCAGAATATGTTATTGTTTGTTTTCTTGATGGTTGTTAAACGGAGGTGAAATTTTGGTGTAGTTTTTTTTTTTTTCTTTCTCAGTACTGGAGATTGAACTCAGGGCCTACACCTTGAGCCGTTATACCAGCACTTTTTTGTGAAGTGTTCTTTTGAGAAAGGGACTCATGGAACTGTTTGTTCTGGGCCTGATTGAACCGCAATCCCCCTGATCTCTGCCTGCTGAGAAGCTAGGGTTACAGGCGCAAGCCACCTGCACCTGGTTTTGGGATAGTTTTGATTTGCATTTCTTTTATAGCTTAGTATGTTGAACATTTCCATTTGTGTTTGTTAGCTATTTGTATTTCTTCTTCTGAGAAGTGACCTTTCAATTCATTTGTCCATTTATTAATTGGATTAGTTGTTCTTTTGCACTTCAATTTTTTTCAGCTCTTTATATAATCTGGATATTAATCCTGTATATGCTGATAAACTGGCAAAGCTTTTCTCTAGTGCTGTGGGATATCTCTTGATTCTGATAATTGTTTTCTTTAATGTGCAGGATCTTTTTAATTTGATGCAATTCCATTTGTCAATTCTTGTTCTTATTTCTTGAGCAATTGGAGTCCTTTTCAGAAAAATAATTGCTTATGTCTACATCTTCCAGTATTTCCCTGTTTTCCTGTAGTAGTTTCAGAGCTTACATTAAGATCTTTGATACATTTTGAATTTTTTATAGGTTGAGATCACATGGTCTAGTTTCATTCTCCTACATGTAGACTAGACAAGCAGTTTTCCCATTGAAGAGGCTGACTTTTCCCCACTTTTTGGCTCCTTTGTTAAAAATCAGATGACTGCTGCTATGTAGGCTCTTTTCTGGGTCTTTTCTTCTAGTCCATTGGCCTTCATGACTGTATTTGTGCCAGTACCATGCTGGTTTTAGTACTATGGGTCTGTAGTATAATTTCAAGTACAGAATTTTGATACCTTCAGCATTAATCTTTTTTGCTCAGATATGTGTCTCCATTCGTTTGGAAGACCTCAGGGCTTCCAAATTTCCTTGGAATTTTGATGGGAATTGCATTGAGTTTGTAGATTGCTTTTGGTAGTATAGCCTTTGGCACAACATTCAGTTCAGCCAATGTGTGAACACAGGACTTTTATTTTCCCATCTTCTGGTGTCTTCTTCGATACCTTCCTTGAGTGTTTTGTAACTTTCATCGTAGAGGTCTTTCATCTGTTTAGTAAGTTTATTCCTAGGTATTTTTATTTTGAGGCTATTGTTTTCATATCTCTTTCTTGGCCTCTTCATTGTTAGTATATAGAAAATGAACTGATTTTTGTATGTAGTTTTATACCCTGCTACATTGCCAAAAGTGTTTATCAAATCTAAAAGTTTCTTGGTGAGATCTTTAGGGTCTTTTGAGTATAGGATCATAACCTCTGCAAATTGTGATACTTTGGCTTTTTCCTTCCTTATCTGAGTCCCTTTTATTCCTTTCTTTTGGTCTATTGCTCTGCCTAGGAATTAGAATACCTTATTGAGTAAGAGTGGAGAGCGTGGAAACCCTTGTCTAGTTCCTGACTTAAGAAGAAATGGTTTCAATTTTTCCCCATTTACCGTGATACTGCATATAGGTTTGTCATATGTATCATTTATTCCTAGTTCCATCAGAGTTTTTAATCAAGAAAGGATGCTGGATTTTGTCAGAAGCTTTTGCTGCATTTATTGAGATGATCATGTGATTTTTGTCCTTGATTCCATTTGCATTCTGGATTGCATTTATTGATCTGGGTATGTTGAACCATCCTTGCATGCCAGGAATGAAACCAATTTGATCACATTGTATGATCTTTTTAATGTGTTGCTGAATTTGCTTTACAAGTATATTGCTAGGAATTTTTGATTCTATGTTCATCAAAAAATTTATTCTATAATTTTTTCTTCTGTGTGTCCTTGTCTGCTTTTAGAATGAGTGTAACAGTTGGCGAAGGATGAGTTTGGTTATGCTCCTTCCCTTTCCACTTTATGCAACAGATTGGAGAGTACTGGTGTTAGTTCTTCTTTAAAGGTCTAGTAGAGTTCAGCCATCCAGTCTTCTTCATTGGATGAATCTTTATGATTGCTTTAGCCTCATACATGTTATATATCTGCATAAATGATTGATATCCTTTTGTTTAAATCTTGGTAGGTCACCAACATAATAGTAAAAACACTGAAAAAGTTAAAAATGAAGGAAAGATAAAAGAAGAAGACAAAGAATTAGAAAAGCTTCTTTTAGGTCCTCTAATACTAGAATCCTCCAGGTCTGCGGGGATAGCTTGTTATGTACCAGGAGTAGTTTAGTTTTTCTCTGTTCCCACAGTATTTCTTGTTATTGTATGTGGGCTTGGTGGTTTGGCCAAGGGGGTATTATTACTTACCTGAGCAGCATTAATTTAAGAAGCTTCACTTCTTTGAGTACCAGGAGCTTTGCTGGCCCTGGTGAGCTTCATGGCCTGTAGGCGGAGCAGCTTCCTGAGCGTTCCACAGGAGCCCATTTTATACACCCAGGGATAACAAAAATCCAAGCCCAGGGGTGTTCCATAATGCCTCGGAGTTGCTGAAATAAATAAGGCACTGAGCTCCATGCTGTGGGGTGCTGGGACACTCAACAAACTGTCTGCTGGTCTCAGTGTTTTCAGATCATTCTAAACAATGAACAATGCTGAGGGTGGGAGAAAGCTTCAGAAAATCAAGTGGTGCACCAAACTTGGTATCAGAACTCTCAGCAGCAAACTACTTGTGGAGAGGAGCAGCTCTGGAGACCAAAGATCCTGAAAACCAGAAGCTCAGAGCTCTCAAACTCTGCAGAGCATAGTGTCTGCTACAGAGATTTGTATTGCCATGCCTTTCATTATTAGAGTTTTCAGCTGCTTAAATGTCTCAATGGGTCTGCATTGGAATCCCCCCTCTATGAATGTACCTTACAATGAAGGGTCTGACAGGGTGTTACTAAGCTCTCTGACTTTTATTGTCTCTTAGTCCAGGTCCCCAGAACAACTCAGTCTCCAGCAACAGGCATTTTCTCCAGATGTTGTAGCACCCCAAGTCACAAAGAGTTGCAAAGCTATTAATTTATTATGAATTAATTATGAATTTATTCTCCAATGCAGTAACTCAGGAGGAGTTACTATCAGACCAAATCTACCCACTGTGTTTACAGGTTTTCGGGACCATAGGTTTTCCTATGGCTAGGGCTGACAGTCTCTTTTTGCCAGGGATCTCTGTACTCTCCATGTTTACCTTGTGGTTGTGACTTCAGGTTACCCTACTCTCAGAGAGCTGACCTTGAAGTTGGATACTGTTTCCTAATTTTCTCTGAATCACCTCTCTTTTTCTTTGCTCTTTTTACTTTTCTTTCACCTCTTTCTTTATTCTTGATGCTCTTTCTTCCTTTTTCCTCTGGAATATAGTCTATCCTATGTTGCCCTGACTCTGTTCATTTATAGCATCACATGGAGGATTCTTCAAGTCTTCCATGTTACTTTCAAAATGTTATCACCTATTAAATGGAGTTTGCTATTCAGCTTAATGTTGATGTGTTTATCACCAGTACAATTGAGAAAGCTTCTTTTCAAAACGAAGTCTTATGCATATTTTACATTAAAATCTTAATCTTAAATTTGCTTTGAAGTGAGGATGAATAAATCAAGATTGTCCCTTATTGAGTTACATAGACATCACTCGTTTTTATCTGAAAAGACAACAACAATACATAGACTTTAGTAACTCACCAAATTTTAGTGTTTTTTATACATGCTTAGACAACAATCATAATAGAAACATTATTTTGGGGCCATCATGCTTTCAAAATTTTATAAAATTTGATTCACTAAAATGTACCCCATGTTATAATAATAGTAACTCCTTTAACCAGTTATAAATCAAACTTCATTCAAAAGACCTTAAAAGAAACATATTTATATAAAATTCAACTTTGGTAAAATTTTAATTTCCTAAGCAATCACAAACCTAACCATAGAAGACAAAAAAAAAACTATCTGTCTTGTTATGGAAAAATCTTTCATTTTTTTATAGGCACATTTAAAGGTGATTTTCCACATGTGTACATAATATACTTTACAGTCTCTTTTATGCTTTGTTATTCTCCCCTCCTTTTAAACAATTTTAATAAGTTTTTTCCTCTTTTTTGTACATGCATATAATGTATCCACTCCATCACTCTCTCCATTATTCTTTAATAAATCTTACTGAGGTCAATAAGATTAATAGGAAATTATAAATATGATATTTATAACAAACATTATAAGAAGATCTTATTGTTCAAGACAGAAAGCCTTATAACTAGCATATTTAAGAATGGTCTACTTATTTATAAATACATCTTCTCTCATCAGATTTGTCTGTGATAGATGACTTGTAAAGATTTAGAGGCATTCTAAATCATTAGGATCATTAGTTACAACAAAAAAATTATAATTAAATGGTTAAAAATTATGCTACTCCTAAAGTTATAGGCTACTTATATTCAATCAGTACTTTGAAAAAAATCTGTTATTTCCTTTGCCTATTTTAGGCTTGGTGCATGGAAAAGAAAGATCAAATAAAATTAGTGATGTTTGGAATTCTGATAATATGTCATAGATGTGACTTATTTGCAAACTTATTAGAATTCATGTTATATCTGCATTTAGAATGCACTTATGCATATTTTCAAATATTTGATGACCACCTAAATTGACTGTACTTGTCAATACTCACATAGGTACTTCAGACTAATTATAAATGCCATTTATAGGCCCACTGAATGTCTTCCTAAAAGTGGTTGCTACCTGAAATAGATGGTGACTGTTTCATAATAGAGAAAGAAGATACAGCTGAATATTATGGCATGCTAGAGGCCTCCTATCCTTCTGCATTGGATAGCCTGGAGGAAGAGCAAGGAACATAGATATAAGATTGGTAAACAGTCAAAGCTGGAATACAATAGTAAAATCAAAATGAACAGGTTTTACTTCCCTCGACATGAATGTTCACTATTTTTCCTGTCCAGGTAGGAAAAGAAACTCTGTGATGAGAATGTGTATGTGAGCTATGAATTTCTGTCTCTTACCTTCTCTCTCTCTTCTTTCCCTCCCTCCTCTCTCACTCCTTCCCTGTCTCCCCCTTTTATCTCCCCCACCTCTCATCTAAACTGAATATGCTTGAGTTGCTATGCATCCTTATTTGGTATATCTGTGTCCATTATACACCAGGTATAAGTTGGTTAAATTCATCTCCTAGGGTCCAAGGTAGTGACTAGGGTGCAGAACCAGACAGTGTGAGCTCTGTGACTACAAAATCTTGCTGGAACACTGAAGCCACACTTGGCAGAAATAAAGCACCAAAGAGAATCAAAACTTCAACACTCCAAACCCCTAGCCTGTAGAAAACTTCTCCACACCACATTACACTGAGAAAACAGATGGCTGCCGCACTGCCAGACGCCACCTCCAAACCTGCCTGGGAGACATTCAGTAGACCAAACAGGTAAGCGCCAAGTATCACACGGTATTCCCACAGCCACCCCTGGGATAAACTAGCATAGCCACTGGCTGTGCTGAACCCCATGCAAAAAAAAAAAAAGTACAATAAACAAGGAACTGAAAACTAGCACACAGTGGAGGGGGGCAGGGTTGCTGAAAGCACACCAGAGAAGGGGACAGGGGCAAGGAGCTGATAGCTGTGTGAAATAGTAGTGAACAAAGCATGGAAAGGCAGAAGGACAGAGACCGGGTGGGTGATAAGCCACTGCCTGAAGTAGGGCAGGTAGTGGACCACAAAGGTCATCTCCTGAGCCAGTGAGCAACACCCAAAGTCAAACAGCTCCACAAAATTAAAAACAAACAGCAAACCATCACAACACGCAGACAGCAGGGAGCCAGCTGACGGATCACTGACCTTGCCACAGAGAAAGAGGGCAAGGCAAAGAAACAAGCCCCCTATAAACCAACAAGCAAAAATCCAATTCCAAAGCAGGACAGCTGGTGGGCTATAGAGCTGATCTCCTGAACCTGAGGACAACACACAAACTTAAACTGCCACACCCCACTGACGGAGGAGCTGACCAAGCAGCTGCTGCTCAAAGACAGAAGGAAAAACACACTACTCATAAGCCAAAGACCTGGAAAGATTACCATGAGCTTTTGCTTACATACAAACACCAGGACTGGATGCTGGAGGAGTAACACCAGAACTCAAACTAAGACTGACATTCTATTGTTCTTGAACCTGGAGTTTATTTTGTTTGTTTGTTTCCTTCTTGTCTGTTTGCTCATCTCTCCCCATTGATTTCTTTGATGTTATTAGTTTTATTATTGTGGGTTTTCTAGTTTAACTTTTACTCCTATTATCTTTTTTTTCTTTTCTCTTTCTATACTATCAACTTAACCATCATCATCCTCTCATCCCTATGCTCACCCTCTTTACTTTCCATCCTTCTCTTGTGCTAAAACCCATTGCTCCCCACTCACCCACTCTCTTCCCCTAGCCCTCACCTTCCCCTTACTTTCTCCCCTAACATATCACCTGACTACCCCTCCCTCCTTCACCCACTGAACAACCTACTATACCAACTATACACAACTCAAACCCCTGCAATCCCTATCACAAATACCTTCTTCTACAACAACAGAAATATACCCAAACACACACAAGGACCACAAAAACAGCAGCCTCCACACTGCTTTCCCCACACACCCATGCCACTTCCCATCTCCACCTTTAGTGCCACCCAATCCAACCCCCAAATTTCTATAGTTAGCATTACAAACATTAACCCTGCCAAATCCCACTGCTTATAGATATTACCGCCAGGGGATCTTCTGTATGAGGGTGTTAAACCTGCGAACTAGTTAATACTAAATTACACCCAGAGCAGGGTCAGAAATAGCATACCAACTTAGCTAAAAACCCAAGACAGAAACAAAACAAAAATTAAATCAAGGGAAAGAAAACAGATGACCGAAACCAAAAACTTGCCTATCAAGAACATAGTTGCACAGTACCAAGTGGAGCAATGGGAAGAAGAAAAAGGAATGGAAACCATTCTCCCCCAAAAAAATAATTTAATACAGGATTCAGAGGGAAATGAAGAAAATGGATACCCAGTTCTGAAATCCAACAAAACAAAGACAAATGACACCAAGGAACCCAACTATGTCCACAAGAACAACCTCAAAGCAGAAATCCTGCAAGTAATCACTGAGAATTTCATGGAGATGTTACTAGACATGGTCAACCAAAACATAGAAGATGCACTCAAGAAATTCCAAGACACCAAAAATAAAGACACAGAAACAAATAAATGAACTCATAGGAGCCCTAAATAAATACCAAAGTAAAATAGAGAACACTATAAATAGAGAGATAAATGCATTAAAGATGAAAATAGACAATATTAAAGAGGAAGTGACCCATGATACGGAAGAACTTCAGAAAAAAAGAATGAAACAGAAGTACAAAACAGAGTGGAAGGCCATCCCAGCACACTAGAACAAGCAGAAGACAAAATCTCAGAACTTGAAGATAAATGGAAATTAGAGGAAAACTGAAGAGCTATTAGTCAAACAACTCAAGACCTGTGAAAGGAATATGCAAGAACTCTCCAACTCCATCAAAACACCAAACCTGAGAATCATAGACATTGAGAAGGAGAAGAGGTGCAAGCAAAAGGAATTCATAATATATTCAACAAAATAATAGAAAATTTCTCAAACCTGGAGAAAGCTATGCTCATTGTGGTACAGAAAGCCTCCAGGAAGCCAGACAGACTTGACCAAATAGAACCTCCCTATGACATACTATCATTAAAATAACAAGCACAGAGAATAGAGGAAGAATATTGAAGGCTGTAAGAGAGAAAAAACAAATAACATACAAAGGTAAACCCACCAGAATCACAACAGATTTCTCATTGGAAATCTTTAAAGGAAGAAGGGCATGGAGTGAGGTATTCTGGGCACTGGATGAAAAAAACTTCAATTCTAGGGTACTCTACCCAGAAAAATATAACTCAAAATAGATGGAGCAATAAAAGCCTTCCATGATAAGCAGCAACTAAAACAAGATATGACCACAGAGCCACCACTGCAAAAGATTCTCCAAGGAATTCTGTACACAGAAAATGAAAGCAAACAAAACCATGAGAAGACAGGCAATACCAAACCACAGGAGAAGAAAAGGCAAGGAATCAAAGTAACATTGATTCAGCTGCACACAATCAAACCCTTAAACAACAAGACAACTAAATTACAGGAATCACCACATACCTATCAATATTAACACAGAATGTTAACAGACTTAACTCCCCCATCAAAAGACATCTTTTGGCAAACTGGATTAAGAAGGAAGATCCAACAATCTGTTGTTTACAGGAGATCCATCTCACTGATAGGAACAAGCACTGGCTTAGGGTAAAATGTTGGAAGAAGATTTACCAAGCCAATGCACACCCCCCCCAAAACAGACAAGAGTTGCTACTCTTGTCTTATCTCAGACAAAGTAGACTTCAAACTTACATTGACCAAGTTAGATAAAGAAGGACACTCCATACTAACAAAAGAGAAATACATCAAAAGGAAAGAACAATTATCAACCTGTCAATGCACCCAATTTCACCAAACGTATTCTGAAGGACCTAAAAACACCTATAGATTCCAACACAGTGGTAGTGGGAGACTTCAATACTTCCCTATCACCCAGAGATATGTCATCCAAACAAAAAATCAATAAAGAATTTCTAGAACTAAATCACTCCATAGATCAAATTGACCTAGCTGGTGTCTACAGAATATTTCATCCAACTTCTGCACAATATACATTCTTCTCAGCAGCCCATGGAACCTTCTCCAAAATTGATCATGTTGTAGGGCACAAACCAAGCCTCAGCAAATATAAGAAAATAGAAAATATACCATGCATTCTATCTGATCACAATGCAGTAAAACTAGAACTCAACAACAGAAACAACAGCAGAAAATATGCAAACAATTGGAAGCTGAACACCATATTGCTCAATGATCAGTGGGTCCGTGATGAAATAAAAGAGGAAATGAAAAGCTTCCTGGAAGCTAATGAAAATAAAAACATGACCTGTCAGAACCTATGGGACACAGCAAAGGCAGTCCTAAGAGGAAAGTTTATACCCATGAGTGCATGTATTAACAGGACAGAAAGATCTCAAATCAAGGACCTAGTGCTACATCTCAAACTCCTAGAAAAACAAGAACAAACAAATCCAAAAACAAGCAGAAAGAGAGAAATAATAAACATAATAGCTGAAATTAATGAAATAAAAACAAACAAAAAACATACAAAGAATCAATGAAACAAAAAGCTGTTCCTTTGAAAAAATGAATAAGATGAGAGTCCCGTGGCAAAACTGACTGAAATGAGGAGACAAAAAACCCAAATCGGTAGAATCAGAAATGCAAAAGGGCAGAAACAATAAACACCATGGAAATGCAAGGAATCATGAGGACAATAATTTGAGAACCTATATTCCAATAAATTTGAAAATCTTGAAGAAATGGACAAATTTCCAGATACTTATGACCATCCAAAATTGAACCGAGGATATTAGCGACTGAAATAGATCTATAAAATGAAATGAACTTGAAGCAGCAATCAAGAATCTCTCAAAAAAGAAAAGTCCAGGACCTGATGGATTCTCTGCTGAATTCTATCAGACCTTTAAAAAGGACTGATACCAACCCTCCTTAAAGTGTACCATGAAATAGAAAGGGAAGGAACACTGACTAAGTCATTCTCTGAAGCCAGTATTACACTTATTCCAAAGCCAGGCAAAGATACCTCCAAAAAGGAGAACTACAGGCCAATCTCCTTCATGAACATCAATGTAAAAATCCTCAAAACTGTAATGGCAAACCAAATTTGACAGCACATCAAAAAGATCATTCACCATAACCAAGTTGGCTTCATCCCAGGAATGCAGAGGTGGTTCAACATATGAAAATCAATAAACGTAATAAACCACATTAACAGAAGCAAAGACAAAAACCACTTCATCATCTCAATAAATGCAGAAAAAGCCTTTGATAAGATCCAACACCACTTCATGATAAAAGCTCTAAGAAAATTAGGAATAGAAAGAATGTACTTCAACATTGTAAAGGCTGTATATGACAAACCTACAGCTAGCATTATACTTAATGGTGAAAACTGAAACCATTTCCCCTAAAATCAGGAATGAGACAAGGGTGCCCACTATCCCCAATCCTATTCAACATAGTACTGGAATTCCTAGCCAGAGAAATTAGGCAAGAAGAAAGAATAATAGGAATACAAATAGGTAAAGAAACTGTCAGAATATCCCTATTTGCAGATGAAAAGATCCTGTATCTTAAAGACCCAAAAAATTCCTCGACACCATAAACAGCCTCGGCAAGGTGGCAGGATACAAAATCAACTTGCAAAAATCATTTGCTTTTCTATACACCAACAATGAACAAATTGAGAAAAAACATATGGAAACAATTCCATTTACAACAGCTTCAAAAAAAAAATCAAATACCTAGGAGTAAACTTAACAAAGGATGTGAACAACCTCTACAAGGAAAAGTAAAAACCCCTAAAGAAAGAGATCGAGGAAGACTTCAGAAGATGGAGAGATCTCCCATGCTCATGGATCGGTAGAATCAGCATAGTAAAAATGTCAATACTCCCAACAGCAATCTATATGTCCAATGCAATTCCCATCAAAATCCCAATGACATTCATCACAGAGATTGAAAAATCGACTCTAAAGTTCATTTGGAAACACAAGAGACCGTGAATAGCTGAGGCAATACTCAGCAAAAAGAGCATCATTGGAGGTATCACAATACCCGACTTCAAACCATATAACAGAGACACGACAATAAAAACAGCATGGTACTGGCACAAAAACAGACATGAAGACCAGTGGAGCAGAATAGAGGAGCCAGATATAAGTCCACACAGCTATGCCCACCTTATTTTTGACAAGGGTGCCAAAACCACACGATGGAGAAAAGACAGTGTCTTCAACAAATGTTGCTGGGAAAAGTGGTTATCTGCCTGCAGAAAACTGAAACTAGATCCATGTTTATCAAACCCTGTACTAGTATCAACTAAATATGGATTAAGGACCTAAATATGAGACCTGAAACTCTGAAGTTAATACAGGAAGGAGCAGGAAACACTCTGGAACTAATAGGTATAGGCAAGGACTTCCTCAATACAACCCCAGCAACTCAGCAACTATCAGAAAGGATGGACTAATGGGACTCCATGAAATTTACAAGCTTCTGCACGACAAAACAAATAGTCTCTAAACTGAAGAGACCACCCACAGAGTGGGAGAAATATTTGCCAGCTACACATCAGACAAAGGACTGATAACCAGAACATACAGGGAGCTCAAAAAACTAAACTCCCCCCAAATCAATGAACTAATAAAGAAATGGGCAACTGAATTAAACAGAACTTTCTCAAAGGAAGAAATTCAAATGGCCAAAAAACACATGAAAAAATGCTCACCATCTCTGGCCATAAAGGAAATGCAAATCAAAACCACACTAAGATTCCACCTCACCCCTGTTAGAATAGCCATCATCAGCAACACTAGCAACAACAGGTGTTGGTGAGGATGCGGGGAAAGAGGAACCCTCTTACACTGCTGGTGGGAATGCAAGCTGGTGCAACCACTCTGGAAAACAATAAGAAGGCTTCTTAAAAATCTAAACATAGATCTGCCATATGATCCAGCAATCCCACTCCTGGGGATACACCCAAAGGAATGACACTCAGGTTTCTCCAGAGGCACCTGCACACCCATGTTTATTGCAGCGCTATTTGCAATAGCCAAGTTATGGAAACAGCCAAGATGCCCCACTAGTGACGAATGGATCAAGAAAATGTGGTATTTATGCACAATAGTGTACTACTCAGCCATGAAGAAGAATGAAATCTTATCATTCACAAGTAAATGGATGGAACTGGAGAACATCATTCTGAGTGAGGTTGGCCAGGCTCAGAAGACCAAAAATTGTATGCTCTCCCTCATATGTGGACTTTAGATCTAGGGCAAATGCAGCAGTGTTGTTGGACTTGGGTGACAGGCTAAGGGGAGAGCACGTACAGGAGGAATAGAGAAAGATAGGAAACCCAAAACATGGAAGTGTTTGATGTTCCCACAGTAGAGCAGCTAATGCAGTAACCTTAAAACAACAGAGGTCAAAAAGAGAAGGTGACTGAGAAGTAGTGAAGAGGTCTGTAGAGCTGAATCAATCTGGGTTGTAACACACTTGTGCATGGAAGCAATCTCTCTGGATAGTTACCCTTATCTCAACTAGCAGGAACGCTATGTCTTTCTTAATATTTCTTATGTCTACTTGTCAACAAAATTGGAGAGAAGGGCAGAACAAATTCTGCCTGGAA
Organism: Castor canadensis; assembly: GCF_047511655.1. NCBI lineage: Eukaryota > Metazoa > Chordata > Mammalia > Rodentia > Castoridae > Castor > Castor canadensis. Next base: position 139,707,855 of record NC_133405.1, read on the forward strand.
GCCAGAGCAGTGGGGGGATGGGGAGGGAGCGTGGGGGAGAAACGGCCCTAACAATATATGCCCATGTGAATAAATGAATAAAAATAAAATTCATCTCCTACATTATCCTTTCTTATCCCTTCTCACTTTGTCAGCAATCTCAACAATTGACTTGCAGTTTATTTGCATACGTGAATGTAAAGTAAGTCAATCACCGTCTCCTTTTACACTCCCTTCTTCTACTGCCACAGAGTTTGTATAATCCTGTGCTCTTGGTCATTGTCCTGGATCAGCAACCCTGGGTTCCAAAAGAGTTTACTGAACACCACCAGGTGAGCTGGGAGCAAGTGGGGTAGCAGTGAGGGTCAGCAGTGTCAATGAGTGTCCCTGGGGTAGCTGGAACTGCACAGTGCTTCTCTATCTATTTACAGGTTGTAACCATCAATGCAGATGTACTGAACATGCTTTCTGTCAAGTTGCTTGGTGATTGCATCCAGATCCAGTGTGATGGTGTACTAACACTAGAAGTGTGTCTCTTCCACTGTCCAAAGGTCCAGAATATTTTCTATGACATATGGGATTTTGGCTTCAGCAGCTCTGTTGAAGACAAGAAAGAGGGCTGCTTTCTGCTGCTATTTAGTTTTGTCCTTGGTAATTTCCTTGTCTGCTGCATCCAGGAAAGCCCTGGGCCTGGTATTGATCCGTCTTGGGGCAACCATCACCATCTTGCACTGTTTGGTGGGCAGCTAGGAAAGGACACCATATTTGAGGTGTAGCAGCATGATGGCTTCCACCAGCAGGAGCTTCATCTCTCCCAGGTTGGAGGAGCCTAAGTAATCCCAGGGTAGACTTTTGGTGTCACAGTAGCAAAATCCAAAGTCATGAAACTGAAGTAAGAATGTTGTCTTGACTGCAATGATGATCTATGTGTAAAACTCAGAGGCCAGAACAAGGCTGGTGTGCCAATATCATACTGTTGGCAAACTCTAGGATGGGCACAACTGATCAACAGTAAGGGATCTTGTTGGTTTTGAGGAAGTGAGGTTTGTCAATGCTGACAGCATTGAAAGAGGCATTTAGCTGTTTTTCCCACTTGCTAAGAAGGTCAAAATTGATTACACTGACTAAGTCAGCTCACAGGTGGCCCTTCCCAGTCACCACTATGGTGATATCCTCTGGGCTCAGAGATAGCAGGCACAGAAGGAAGGCCTCTTCCCAGGTGAAGCACATGGAGGACAGCACCACCACCAGGAGCAGATACTCCCTTGGATAAAAGGCCACTATACTCATGGCATGGGTCATCTTCCTCAGGCCCTTGCTATCAGTAGGTAACAGGCAGCTTCTTTTCACTAAGGCAAAATTAATTCCAGCTCACTGGAAGGGCTTTGGATTGAACACAAGCTTGGCATCTACTCCAGAAAGGTCAGCTTCAAGGACATCTTGAAGATCTTGTTGGAGAGACATCTTCCCCAACTGAGAAGCAAATGCCAGGGTAACAGTCTTGGGCAGAGGATCCAGCTTAACTTGAAGAAGGTCATGCCCACTTGCAATTAGATTATTGAGAGAAGTTCCACATCACAGATCATGGAATTAATCTGTTCAATCATCATATGTCTACCTTGAAGCCAGCCTGGGGGAAAAACCTATGCATCTCCCCTTTGACAAAGGCTGGGGATAGACCTGAGGGCAGGCTGATCTGGTCCCTCCCCCACTGCTGCCATTGATCCCTCAAGGGTTGCAGGGTGACTGGGGAGGAGGTGCTTGACTGCTTTCATCAGGACATGGCAGTAGTCTGTCATGTGTAAGTCCCATGTCTTCATGGCAGGTTCATAATTTCTGCTGGTCAGAATCTTAAACACTGCAAGGAGCTCCTCAGCAGAGCCTATATTCACCCCAAAACAATCTACTTTCTGTATGCATATTCCCTTTTGACAGTTTACTGTTTTTGTGGAGTGAGGCCAAAATTTCTTTTGGAGTCTTCCTTCTGTTCTGGGCATCACACCCCCTGAGTCATAATGAATGCCAGAAATGCTCACTCCCAGTTAGAGGGTTTGGCTGTCTTGGCCTCTATTTCAGAATCTCTGGGAGGCTGTCTAGAGGAATAAGCTGTTGTCTCCTGGGAACTCTCTGCTTTGGTCAAATATTCATGATTTGTGTTATTAACAGGTGTTGATTTGATCATATGTAAAGCCTGAGGATGACCTTGACATAGTGTACATCCTAATAGCTATTGGTTAGAGATATTTGGGTGACTTTTTTGCCAAAGGTGGAGAATTCTAAAGAGTCATTTGTCTTGATCGGTTGTGTCTTGAGCAGGCTATGGACATCTTTTCTTGCCTGTTCTATATTCCCTGTGCCTGCTCTAGCGTGCTGAGCTGAAAATGGTGGGAATGATGAGGTCCTTGGTCACCATGAAATGAATTATTGAGCTTCTGTTATTTAAACATGAGCCCATGGCCCACTGGTTTAGAAGGCTCCCTCAGGAGATTTTGGGAAGGGCCCAAATATGAAGGCTTGGCAGCAATGAGGTGCTTGTGCTTGTGCTCTGAGGTTGTTCTGATAATAACTCAGAGCTATTATTTATGGGCCAGAGCCTGCTGTCTATTCTCTTCAGTAAGTAGCAAGAAATTATAACAGAGAAATGCCTATGCAGAAATGTAAGCCATTAATTGGAAAACTGACAAAAGTATGGCTTGACACTTGCTCAAACAGTGCCTCTTTTCAATCTGGAAAAGATTAGAGAGGAGGCACCTCCAGAACTTTCCTCATCCAGTTTATACTTCCAGCTGGATGCTGGGGGACCTGGAATTCAAGTGCTGCCAGTTTACATGCCTTATTGCAGTAGCCTGGCTGAACTACACTTCCCAGCGAGCAAAGCAGCCATAGTTACTTTTTTTTTTTTTAAAGCTTGCTTTCTGATGGAATATTAGAACATTAACCCAGGTCCTTTCACATCACCCATAGATATAGCCCAAAGAGACAATACCACATATGCTTAGAATTTTTAAAAAATATCCTCCATCCTGATTGTCTTTTCATAAAGGAAACAGGCAGTCTGCTCCTCTTCAGGATCGGCCTTACTGGAATAACACACCTAATCCCTTGATTACATTAAGAAGCCTAATCCCCATCCTTTCTTATGAAATATATAAGGCAGGGGAGTGGGCTTTATCCCCCTTTAACAAGAAAGTAATTGCATTCAATTTTATATGTCAGGACACACACACACATCACATTTTTAAAGTTGTCTCCTAAAAGCTTACACATTTATCTAACTCTCTCCACTGTAGTCAAGAAAACCATTATGAGTTGCGACAAAGGCAAAACTTGTACTGTCAATAAAAGCTCATCTACCCTGTCTCTCTCTAACTGCTTTTGTTTCCTATCTACAAAAAGGGAAGAGAATCTTGTATATGTTTCTAGCAAGCTTCCTAAAGAGAATTCATCTTGTGTAATATGGGGATGTTCCCTTATTAGGATATTTAGTACAGTATTAGAACAGTGATGTCTTGGATATTCCAGTGCTATCTGTCCTAAATAGTTGGATGGGCCAGCATTGTCCACCCAAAGAGAAACTGCAACTAAAATTGAGAAATCAAGATTCTTAGCTACCATGTTCTTCATGTTTCTTTTCTTACAGGTAGAGATTGTAATGTAATTATTTAGGAAATACTGTAAACATTACAGGAAACACTGTCCTTGTGACACATTTTTTAAAAAACTGGAGATCTCTGTTTTCATTGGCATAAAAATGACAAGTACTAACTCTATCCTGGTGCCCCATAGGGAGAATTTTAGTTAACTAGCATACCTGTGGCCACTACATTTTCATATATTTTTGAGCTCATCGTAGGCATGCTTCACTTGACATTCCTGGCATTCCTAATTTAAAATATCTCTGCGTGTGTGTGTGCACATGAAAATCTGCAAGACAGTTTACTGACTGAAGTTATAAAAATAGTATAGAGGAGCTATTGCTTCTGTCTTTTCTATTTTTTTCCACCTTTTCTTCTGCTGCCTTTCATAAGAAAACCAGTTATTTAACGTTCTTACTTCACCCACGCCTAATTAAATATATAGGCCTTCTAGAGTTAATGCTTAAGCTAGAGATAAAGGGGAAAAAAATCATTTTAAATATTATTGCTGGGAGTCTTTGTTGCCATTTCCCTCTTGGGGAACAGGAAATATTTCTCTCTTTTTCTACCCACTCCACCCTGCCTATACTTTATCCTGTCATACAAAAATAAATCCTTTCTAAAAGTTCAAGAGAAGATTTAAAAAGTCACTGCTTTGTAAAATTGCCTGCTTAGAGGCTTGCAAAAAATATCAAAGTTTAGCCATGTAGACAGGTGATATTTTTCAGTTTCATTCCATCAAAAATACAACTTGTATTCAACTTCTTTCATAATGTATTAGGCTCTGTTAACAAATGTATTCTTGAAAATTGTTGCAAAATTGAAAAAGAGTTTAAGATGTTTTTTTTTTCCTGTGTGTTTATTAAAACATTAGACTACAAAGACTTGGGGTTTTTTTTAATAGGGAAAAGAAATGCTTTCGTCTAAATTTAAAATTTCATAAAAGTTGTTTCAAAATTCAAAAAATAGAATCAGCAAGTAGCAGAAAGAAATTATGTAAGAGAACAAACAGTGGATTAGAAGTACCTACCATGTTTCAGTGTTTCTGCATACTTGAAATAAAACCGTAGGTTCACGAACACAAGAAAATGTGGGCAATTTAGAAAGGCAGAACTTGATAGTAAAAAACAGACATATAGACAGAAACCAGGGCAATCAAGAATCTTCATACTTTTGATCTACACAACAAAAGGTAAACATCACTCAAGTGGAAGCCAGAGTCACCCCAGAGCCTGAGTCTCCAACCGTACCCAGTTCTAGCTATGAAAGTGGGAAAATTCCACAGTGTGGGATCTAACATATTCAATCCCTGGACCCACTGTGTATTTGTGTAGTGAGAAGTAATTGTGCACTGATTGGCAATTTGCCAAGTGTGAACTAGTAAGCTAAAAGGAAGACATCAAACCTCACTGCAGAGGACAGGGAATAACCAGAGTCTGAGCCCCAACCCAAGGTAAAGTGCTAGCATGGGGCAGCCCCCATGGAGTGAGAGCTGGCTAGCTGTAGAGATCCTGAATCCACCACACAGGGCAGAGCACATGGGAGAGTGAGAGCAACAGAAGCCTGCAAAGATAACAAAGTTCACTACCGGTGAACAGGTGCTACCCAGTGCACCTTGTCACCAACACAGAACATGAAGTAGGCCCAAAGAGGACCATAGGATTGGGCATACTTAGTGAACCACACCTGACCAACCAGCTGTTCATGCAGGTCACCCCTCCCCTCTCCCCCTTCAGTTGCTAATACTGTGCCTAGAGGCAGGCACAATGCAGTAGAAGGACTGAATTGGGTCATAGCAGCCCAATGCTCAGGTCATGCCTCCTCTAGCAACTGCCCCCGACCCAGACCCAGACATAGCAGAACACTGATTACTGTACCCAGGTCAACACAGAGAAGAATCACAGACACCCCAGGCCTGGAGGACAATCAGGAGTGAACACTTCAGAAGAACTTCAGACCAAAAACTGAGGGCCAGAGATTACAGAACACCTGCTGCACTGACATAAAACAACTAGTCTACAATACTCTCTACAAGAAAGAACTAGCCATTTTATTTTTAATTTTAACCTTTTTGACTTATTGTGCTTTCTTTTTATTTTAATTTTTTCCATCCTGTTACAGTCCTTGCTTCTGTTGTCTTTCTCTGAGATAATTGTAACGGTATCCTTGCATATTATTAGTTCATGTCACTCATCCCAAATGCTTCACCTCTTACTCCAAATCTTCCTTTTTCCTTTTACATTCCCTCAACCCACATTTATTTTACTATTTAATAATTAATTCCTCTAGCATCAATATTTTTAAAATCCTAGCATACCTTATAAAAAGCTTAGTATCTTTAATATATATCTTTCTTTGAAAGATTTATATTTTAAATGCTGATTTTGTTATTGTGGTCCAATAACACCAGACTGCTAGGAGAAACTGCATAATGATCATGATACCAACCAGTCCTACCAGAAAATCAAGACAGTTTTTACTAAAATACTGCAGGTAATTAAGACCTCCAACCAATGACTTGATCTCAAATATGCAAATCCCAACACAGTAATGCAAGAAATTGGTAAGGAAGACAAACAATATGAATTCTGCAAAAGTCAACAATTCCATATTTAAGGACTTGAATGATAGTGAAGAGAATGAAACATCAAATATGAATTCAAAAGAATGGTAGTAAGAATGATCAATAAATTAGAGAGGACATGGATAAACACCAGAATGGATTGAAAGAGACTATAAATAAATAGCTGAATAAAATAAAGAATACAATGAAGTACATGAACAGAGAATTCAAAAAATTATAAAAATCCTGAACAAGATAAGTAGGTGAGTTAAATTAGTCAGATAATGATAAAGAAAAATATGAAGAAAGAATGAATGGAATATGCAAGACTTCTGGGATACCATTAAGAAGCCAAACATATAAATCATGGGCATAGAAGAAGAGGTGAAGGTAAAGGCATAAAAACACATTTCATAAAATGCAGCAGAAATTTTTTAATTCTTGAGAAAGAGATAGTCATCTAAGTAGTACAGGTGTTTAGGATACCAAACCAAAAAATAAAACAATTCTCCCAGTGTCCTAATATAGTTAAACTATTAAGCATACCAAGAAGGGAAAAACAATAAAGCTGTGAGAGTGAAGCAGCAAGTGCCCTACAAAGTAAAACCTGTGAGTGTAACTGCAGATCTATTAACAGAAACTGTGAAATCCAGCACAGTACAGAATGATGTATTCAAAACCACGAAAGAAAATAACTGCAACCTAGATTGCTATATCCAGCAAGATAATAATTCTTAGTTAGGAAAAATAAAATGCTTCTACACAAAAGGTAACTCACGAACATTGAGTCAGCGCTGGGAATAATAGTTAAAGGAGCCTGTTCACTTAACCCTAACATAAAGTCAAACATGAAAATATAAGAATGAACAAATCTCACTGAATGAGTACAGGAGCAAGTGAGGATTTGGGTAGAATGAAACACCATAAAAACAACACAATGACAGGAATTATTACAAACCTTTCAATAATAACTCTGAATGTCAACGATCTCCATTATTCAACAAAAGACGCAGACCCTCAAATTCAATAAAAACAAAACCCAGCTATTTCTTGCCTACATAAGATGGAGCTTACTGGCAAATACAAACACAGGCTTAAAATGAAAGCTTAGAAAAATGTACTCCATGACTGGGAGTCCACAAGCAAGCAGCAGTCGCTGTATTCATGTAACAACTAGACTTTAAAACTAATCAGAGGAGACAAGTAATATCACTTCATTGTGACAAAAGGAACAATGAATCAAGAAAATGTAATTTTCATAAGCATATATGCTCTATATGTTAACACACCCATTTTTATAAACAAAACTTACTGGACACAAAATCACAGATAGACTCCAACACAATAATAATGGATGACTTCAATGTCCAACACTCACCAACAGTTACATCATTCAGAGAAAAAAATCAACAATGATGAAGATGGTGGCTTATTGACATTCACCTGGTATCTTTCCTCATGGACACACCTTACTGAAAAGGTACTCTCATGCCAAACTCCCTGTAGCACTGCTAAGGAAGTCAGCCCTAATGGCACCATAGATTTGATCACTACAGAATCCCACAAGCTCAACAGCAGCTGCTGGTAGGTGTGGATGCATGGACATGGTGTGGATTGGCCAAAGAAAGCAAAAGCAATAGGGAGAGAGATAGGTGGAGGAATCTGCAGGCAAGTAGAGAAATCTGACCCACTCAGGTGGACCCTGTGGCATGAGACTCACAAGACTAAATCAGTTCCATCAGAGAAACGGCCAAAAGGCAAGAGACAGAGTCCTGAGGACCACTGCAAACTTCCTGGAACTGGGCAGAGAGTCAGCAATCCCAGAACAGAGCACAGTATCTCTGACCAAGAAACCTGAGAGTTCTGGTCTAGAAAATAGACCACGTTAGGACCTGGGAGATGGAGAATGATGCACCTTAAGTAGGGAGTGTTTGGTGACTGGGGTGGGGGGGGGGTTAAGAGCCTGGACCCCAGAAATCATCCTGGGGGCTTTTAAACAAAAGATTAAGTCTACTTATTTTATTGGGGAACCAGCTGAAGGCTTTGAGAGGCACACTCCTGCTGAAGTAGGCCTGTAAACTAGGCAGTCCATACTGGATCAACCAGTTCTCACATTTAAACAGAAGACAAAGCAGCTCCACAGAAAGTACTATTTCTTATCTTCATCTTGACATTTTTTATTTGCATTTTTATTCTCTTTCTTTTTGGCATTTATTTTAGCAATTCACCATCTTTTTTCTCCTCAACTTAGTCTTTGAAACCAGTACTATGATGCCAAAACTTGATGAAGACCCAACAAAATGGAAAATTACAGAATGCTTTCTCTGATGTACATAGATATGAAAATCCTCAATAAAATAATTGCAAACTAAATTTGAAAATACATCTCCACTTCATGTTAAACGGAGAAACCAGGAGGGCCCCCGGGCCACCAGTTGCCCACGCCCAGATGGCTTGGGAAGACTCAGACAAGGTGAGCTTAGTAGTACCGTGGTACTCCCACAGACAACCCTGGGCTAGAGCAGCATAGCCCGCTGGACAGACCAACCTCCACCCAGGGAAAAAAGAGAAACTGAGTAATAAGCAATAAGAACAATAAAGACAAGGGAATGAGGGTGAGGTGCACTGAGTGCTGAAGATTGGGGGAAGGGAATTCTTCCTGGAACTGTAAATAACAAGCCGGGTGGGCCGAAGAGGCTCTGGCAGGAGCAGGGGCACGTGCCTAGCAACCAGGAGTGGGAAAGCTTGTGAGAGTGGTGGAGGGAGGAAAACTCCACAGGATAGGGGGGAAGACCCACTTCCCACATGAGCTGTAAACAAACATGGTGGCTGGCAGGAGCAGCAGCACCACCCAGTAATCAGGAGCAGGAAAGCTTGTGAAAGTGGCAGTGAGAGGAAAACTTCACAGGAGAGGGGTGATGACCCACCTCCCACATGAACTGTAAATAAATACGCAGGCCTAGAACACGGGTGCACTGTCACCTTTCCCAGTGTGCTTGGAAAGGAGAAAACTTGTAGCAGAGGCTCACACACAGGAGAAATCTGAGCAAACAAAGCCTGCAGGGCCAGGTGAGTGCTAAGCTCACTCCTGAGATCTGCATAAAAAACGCCTCCAGCAACAGCAGGCTGAGAGCAGCGGGCAAGCAAGCCACAGCTGCAGATACCATTCTCAGAACTGTCTTCAGACTCTTTTTTTTTCTCTCTCTGCCTACCCTCAATGAGGAAACAACCAAACTATACCTGCATGCTGAAAAACTTACTGAAACTATATTGCATTTGAACTTGGGATACTTTGTGGGGTTTTTTTCTTGTGTGCACTTTTGTTCTACTTTATGTGTCCCCTTTGATGAGAGAACTACAGAACAACATCTGAGGCACCATCTCCAGGATTGGAGACTGAGACAGACACCAAAATTATTAAGACTGAAACTTCATTGCATTTGAACTTGGAGGTTTGTTTTTTTTTAATTTCTATTTTTCATTTTTTTTAAATTTATATATATATATTTCCTTCATTTACTTATTTTTTATTTTTATTCTTATTTTTGTTCTTCTTATTTTTTATTTTCAATCCTCTCTCTGTTTCTCTACTGCCTGTTTAGCTTACTGTCGATTAGTACACTAACACTCCATTTATACCTTTGATACTTTTTTGTTTGATTCCTTGTTTCGTTTTTTCCTACTTGTCTGTTTATTGTTTTTCCCTTTTCTTTAACTTCTTCCTTTCCATCTCCTCTCGCCCTTCCATTCTAAATATCACCATTGTTATTATTACAAGCTAGAAAATACTTAATTGCACACAGTACAGGGACAGTAACAACACCAAGGACAATGATGGCAAGACAGAAAAAACAGGGAAACCAGTTTCCCCACAGCAAAAAATTAGTACAGGAATCAGAGGGGAATGAAGAAAACAGATACTCAGATCCAGACTCCAACAAAATGAAGATAAACTATGCCAAAAAACGCAATGAAGCCCACAAGAATAATTTAAAAGAAGACATACTACAGGTACTCAATGAGAATTGTATAGAGATGATACTGGATAGGGTCAACCAAAATGTACAGGAGACACTCAAGAAATTCCAAGACAACAAAAATACAGAATTTCAAAAAGCACAAGAAGAAATAAAAGAAACCATAGAAGCACTGTATAAACACCAAAGTGAAACAGAGAACACGATGAATAAACAGATAAATGAACTCAGGACAAAAATAGGCAACATTAAAGAGAATACCACCCAGGATATGGAAAACCTCAGAAAAAAGAATGAAACCAAATTGCAAAACAAAACAGAAGGTCAACTAGCAGAATAGAACAAACAGAAGACAGAATCTCAGAACTCGAAGAAGAAATGGTAATTAAAGGAAAAACCAAAGAACTATTAATTACACAACTCAAGACCTGTGAAAAGAAAATGCAAGAACTCACTGACTCCATCAAAAGAACAAACTTGAGAATCATGGGCAAGCGAAGGGAATGTGTAATATATTCAACAAAATAATAACAGAAAATTTCCCAAATCTAGAGAAAGATATTCCCATACAGATGCAAGAGGCCTCCAGGACACCAAACAGACCAGATCAAAATAGAACTACCCCACAGCATATCATCATTAAAACAACAAGTTCAGAAACTAAGGAAAGAATATTGAAGGCTGTAAGAGAGAAAAAACAAATAACATACAAAGGTAAACCCATCAAAATCACAGCAGACTTCTCAACAGAAATATTAAAAGCAAGAAGAGCGTGGGGTGAGATCTTCCAGAAACTGAATGAAAATAACTTCAACCACAGGATACTCTACCCAGTAAAACTATCATTCAAACTACATGGAGCAATAAAAGTCTTCCATGATAAGCAGACACTAAAACAATATGTGACCACAAAGCCACCACTACAAAGGATTCTTCAAGGGATTCTGCACACAGAAAGTGAAGCCCAACTTAACCATGAAAAGACAGGCAGCACCAAACTACAGGAAAAGAAAAAGCAAGACAGTAGAGAGTAACCTTGACTTAGGTACACACAATCAAACCTTCAAACAACTAAGACAACTAAATGGCAGGAATCACCACATACCTATCAGTACTAACGCTTAATGTTAACGGACTTAATTCACCCATCAAAAGGCACCGCTTGATGAAATGGATTAAAAAGGAAGATCCAACAATTTGTTGCTTACAGGAGACCCATCTCATCAACAGAAATAAGCATAGGCTTAGGATGAAAGGCTGGAAGAAGATTTACCAAGCCAGTGGCCCCGAAAACAGGCAGGAGTAGCAATACTTATCTCTGACAAAGTAGACTTCAAACCTACATTGATCAAACGAGATAAAGAAGGACATTCCATACTAATAAAAGGGAAATAGACCAAAAGGAAATAACAATTATCAACCTATATGCACCCAATGTCAATGCACCCAATTTCATCAAACATACCCTGAAAAACCTAAAAGCATATATTAACGCCAACACAGTGGTTGTGGGAGACTTTAACACCACATTTTCATTAATAGATAGGTCATCCAAACAAAAAATCAATAAAGAAATCCAAGATATAAAATATACAATAGATCAAAGGGAACTACCTGATGTCTACAGAACATTTCATCCAACCTCTACACAATATACATTCTTCTCAGCAGCCCATGGAACCTTCTCCAAAATAGATCATATCCTAGGGCACAAAGCAAGTCTCAGCAAATATAAGAAAATAGAAATTATACCATGCATACATCTGATCACAATGCAGTACAACTAGAACTTAACAACAAAAATAAAGACAAAAAACACTCAAACAGCTAGAAATTAAATCACTCATTACTTAATGAACAATGGATCATTGATGAAATAAAAGAGGAAATTAAAAAGTTTCTGGAAGTCAATGAAAATGAAAACACAACCTACCGGAACCTATGGGACACAGCTGAGGTGGGTCCTGAGAGGAAAGTTTATAGCCATCAGCGCATATATTAAAAAGACTGAAAGATCCCAAATCAATGACCTAATGACACATCTCAAATTCCTAGAAAAACAAGAACAAGCAAATCCCAAAACAAATAGGAGAGAAATAATAAAAATAAGAGCTGAAATCAACAAAATAGAAACCAAAAGAACCATACAAAGAATTAATGAAACAAAAAGTTGGTTCTTTGAAAAAATAAACAACATCGATAGAACCCTGGCAAAACTGACTAAAATGAGGAGAGGAAAAACCCAGATTAGTAGATTCAGGAATGCAAAAGGGGAGATAACAACAAACACCATGGAAGTCCAGGAAATCATCAGAGACTACTTCGAGAACCTATATTCAAATAAATTTGAAAATCTTAAAGAAATGGACAGATTTCTAGATAATATGATCATCCAAAACTGACCCAAGGGTAAATTAATCACCTGAATAGATCTATAACACAAAATGAAATTGAAGCAGCAATCAAGAGTCTCCCCAGAAAGAAAAGTCCAGGACCTGATGGATTCTCTGCTGAATTCTATCAGACCTTAAAAGAAGAACTGATACCAACCCTCCTTAAACTGTTCCACAAAATAGAAAGGGAAGGAAACTGCCTAATACATTTTATGAAGCCAGGATTACACTTATCTCAAAATCAGGCAAAGACACCTCCAAAAAGGAGAACTATAGGCCAATCTCCTTAATGAACATTGATGCAAAAATCCTCAATAAAATAATGGCAAATCGGATTCAACAACACATCAAAAAGATCATTCACCATGACCAAGTAGGCTTCATCCCAGGAATGCAGGGGTGGTTCAACATATGAAAATCAATAAACGTAACAAACCACATTAACAGAAGCAAAGACAAAAAGCACTTGATCATCTCAATAGATGGAGAAAAAGCCTTTGATAAGACCCAACACCATTTCATGATTAGGAATAGAAGAAAAGTATCTCAACATTCTAAAAGCTATATGTGACAAACCTACAGCCAGCATTATACTTAACAGAGAAAAAGTGAAATCATTCCCTCTAAAATCACGAACCAGACAAGGATGCCCACTATCTCCACTCATATTCAACATAGAACTGGAATTCCTAGCCAGAGCAATTAGGCAAGAAGAGGGAATAAAAGGAATACAAATAGGTAAAGAAACTGTCAAAATATCCCTACTTGCAGACGACAAGATCCTATACCTTAAAGACCCAAAAAACTCTACTCAGAAGCTCCTAGACACTATCAATAGCTATAGCAAGGTAGCAGGATATAAAATCAACATAGAAAAATCATTAGGATTTCTATACACTAACAATGAGCAAACTGAAAAAGAATGTATGAAAACAATTCCACTTACAATAGCCTCAAAAAAAATCAAATACCTAGGTGTAAACCTAACAAAAGCTGTGAATGACCTCTATGAGGAAAACTATAAACTTCCTGAAGAAAGAGATTGGGGAAGACTATAGAAAGTGGATAGATCGCCCATGCTCATGGATTGGTAGAATCAACATAGTAAAAAAGTCTATACTCCCAAAAGTAATCTACATTTTTAATGCAATTCCCATAAAAATTCCAATGACATTCATTAAAGAGATTGAAAAATCTACCGTGAAATTTATATGGAAACACAAGAGGCCACGAATAGCCAAGGCAATACTCAGTCAAAAGAACAATGCTGGAGGTATCCCATATACCTGACTTCAAAGTATATTACAAAGCAATAACAATAAAAACAGCATGGTACTGGCACAAAAACAGACATGAAGACCAGTGGAACAGAATAGAGGACCCAGGTATGAAGCCACACAACTATAACCAACTTGTCTTTGACAAGGACAGCCTCTTCAACAAAAACTGCTGGGAAAACTGGTTAGCAGTCTGCAAAAAACTGAAACTACATCCATGTTTATCACCCTATACCAGTATTAACTCAAAATAGATCAAGGATCTTAATATCAGACCACAAACTCTAAAGTTGGTACAGGAAAGAGTGGAAATACTCTGGAATTAATAGGTATAGGTAAGAACTTTCTCAAGGAAACCCTAGCAGCACAGCAACTAAAAGATAGCATAGACAAATGGGACCTCATAAAACTAAAAAGCTTCTGTTCATCAAAAGAAATGGTCTCTGAACTGAAGAGACCACCCACAGAGTGGGGGAAAATATTTGCCAGCTACACATCAGACAAAGGACTGATAACCAGATTATATAGGGAACTTAAAAAACTAAATTCTCCCAAAACTTATGAACCAATAAAGAAATGAGCAAGTGAACTAAACAGAACTTTCTCAAAAGAAGAAATTCAAATGGCCAAAAAAACACATGAAAAAATGCTCACCATCCCTAGCAATAAAGGAAATGCAAATTAAAACCACACTAAGATTCCACCTCACCCCTGTTAGAATAGCCATCATCAGCAACGCCACCAACAACAGGTGTTGGCGAGGATGCGGGGAAAAAGGAACCCTCTTACACTGTTGGTGGGAATGTAGACTAGTACAACCACTCTGGAAAAACATTTGGAGGCTACTTAAAAAGCTAAACATCGATCTACCATTTGATCCAGCAATACCACTCTTGGGGATATACCCAAAATACTGTGACACAGGTGACTCCAGAGGCACCTGCACACCCATGTTTATTGTGGCACTATTCACAATAGCCAAGTTATGGAAACAGCCAAGATGCCCCACCACTGACGAATGGATTAAGAAAATGTGGTATCTATACACAATGGAATTTTATGCAGCCATGAAGAAGAACAAAATGTTATCATTCGCTGGTAAATGCATGGAATTGGAGAACATCATTCTGAGTGAGGTTAGCCTGGCCCAAAAGACCAAAAATCGTATGTTCTCCCTCATATGTGGACATTAGATCAAGGGCAAACACAACAAGGGGATTAGACTTTGAACACATGATAAAAGGGAGAGCACACAAGGGAGGGGTGAGGATAGGTAAGACACCTAAAAAATTAGCTAGCATTTGTTGTCCTTAACGCAGAGAAACTAAAGCAGATACCTTAAAAGCAACAGAGGCCAATAGAAGGGGACCAGGAACTAGAGAAAAGGTTAGATCAAAAAGAATTAACCTAGAAGGTAACACACATGCACAGGAAATTAATGTGAATCAACTCCCTGTATAGCTATCCTTATCTCAACTAGCAAAAACACTTGTTCCTTCCTATTATTGCTTATACTCTCTCTTCAACGAAATTAGAGATAAGGGCAAAATAGTTTCTGCTGGGTATTGAGGAGATGTGGGGGAGTGGGAGGGGGCGGTGTGGGTGGTAAGGGAGTGGGTGGGGGCAGAGGGGAGAAATGACCCAGGCCTTGTATGCACATATGAATAATATAACAATAAAAAAATAAAAATTAAAAAACAAGATTTCATCCCATGATCAAGTTGGTTTCATTCCAAAGACACTTAATACATAAAAATCATTAAATGTAATACAGCATATAAACATAAACAAGACAAAAACCACATGTTCATTTCAACAGATGCAGAAAAAAACCCTTTGACAAAATTCAACACCTTCTAATGATTAAAAAAAAATCTCTGAATAAGTCAGAACCAGAAGGTGCATAACTCAGCATAACAAAGGTTATATATCACAAACCTATAGCCAAACATCATAATAAAATGGGGAAGTTGAAAATCATTTCCTCAAAAGTGAGGAAAAAAGGATGTCCCTTGTCTCCACTCCTATTCAGCATAGTACTGGAATTGGTAGCCAAGCAATTAGACAAGAGAAACACAAGGAGTTCAAAGTGAAAAGGAAGAAGTCAAATGATCCATATTTCCTATGATATGTTCCTATACTCCTAGATCCGATTAACAATTTCAGCAATGCAGAATGACGCAAAATCAAAACACAGTATTCGGTAGCTTTTGTATACCAACAATAAACAGGCTGAGAAAGAAATCAGAAAACAATTCCATTCACAATTTTCTCAAAACATACATAGGTATAAACTTAACCAAAGAAGAAAGACCTCTACAATAAAAACTATAAAACACCAAAGAAAGAAATTGAAGAAGACACCAAAAGATAGAAGGTAGACTTCCTGTGTGCATGGATTGGCAGAATTAATATCATGAAAACAGCTATACCTTTTGGACGCAAACTACAGGTTCAAGGCAACCCCCACCCATACCCCAAAGTCATTCTTCAGAGAAATAGAAAAATAAATCCAAATATTCATGTGGAAACTTAAAAAATACCAAGTAAACAAAACAATCCTTAGCAAAAGAGCAGTGCTGGAAGTATCACAATACCAGACTTCAAATTATACTGTAGAGCATTGGTAACAAAAACAGCTTGATATCAGCTCAAATACAGACATGAAGACTAATGGAATAAACAGATGGCCCAGAAACAAAATCACACAGCCTCAGCCCTCTGATGTTTGACAGAGGACCCAGAAACTTACATTGAAGAAAACACAGCTTTGTGACAAATGGTGCTGGAAACACTGGATATCCACAAGTAGAAGACTACATGAAACTACATGCCTCTGACCCTCTACAAAAATCAATTCCAAATGGATCAAAGAGCTTAATGTATGATCTGAAAGTCTGAAACAGGAAAAGATAGGGAAAACAGTTGAAGATACAGAAATAAAAATTAGTTTCTGAATGGTCTCCAATTGCTATGAAAATAAAAGCAAGAATTGACAGATGGGATTGCATCAAATTAAAAACCTTGTGCACATGAGAGGAAACAGTCACCAGAATAAAGAAACAATGCACAGAACTGGAGAAAATATTTGCAAGCTATTCATAGGCAGAATTTACACATTATAAATGGATAAAAAGTTAAACAGGAAAAGAACAAATAATATAATAAATGGGCAAGTGAATTGAACAGACAGTTCTCCAAAGTAGTACAAATTTCTAAGAAATGCATAAAGAAATATTCACTATCCTTAGCCCTAAAAAGAAATGAAATTTAAAACAGCTCAAAATTCCTTCTTGATGCAGGCAGGATAGAAATCATCAAGAAAACAACCACTAAGTCTGGTGAGGTTTCAGGGAAAAACAAACCCTCATCCACTATTGGTGGGAACAGCCATGGTGGAAATCACTGCCTGTCAAGACACTCTTTCTGGATCTTTTGCATATATTTATGCCCCCAACTATGTAAGCCTTCTGAAATTACCCAGCTGACTTTACCCAGCTGATGTCTTCCTAACTGGAATAGTTAGTGGTTCTGGTTTTTTGCATGTTTGGGTTTATTTTCTCCAAGTTACATAATGACTGTCATTTTTACATAAAGATAATTATACATACCAACAACTCGGCAATCCAAGCATTTCCATTCTTGGTAGGCAGGTGCTTTACCACTTGGGCCACACCCAAAAGTCTTTACGTACTATTACAGTGTCATTCTCATTTTTTGTTGGTCTAGAAAATAGACCAGGTTAGGACCTGGGAGATGGAGGATGATGCACCTTAAGTAGGGAGTGTTTGGGGACTGGGGTGGAGGGGTTAAGAGCCTGGACCCCAGAAATCATCCTGGGAGCTTTTAAACAAAAGATTAAGTCTACTTTTTTTACTGGGGAATCAGCTGAAGGCTTTGAGAGGCACACTCCTGCTGAAGTAGGCCTGTAAACTAGGCAGTCCATACTGGATCAACCAGTTCTCACATTTAAAAAGAAGACAAAGCAGCTCCACTGAAAGTACTATTTCTTATCTTCATCTTGATATTTTTTATTTGCATTTTTATTCTCTTTCTTTTTGGCATTTATTTTTAGCATGTACTTAGAATGTCAGATTGATCTTTTGGCTTATTTGTTTTTCTTCTTTTTTCTCTTTCCCTTTGTTCATAATATACCTTTAGATATTTTCCACCTATGATTCTTCTTTCTCATTAACTCCTTCTGATAAGCTCACCTGTCTCCTCTTCTGGCCTTACAACACCATACATCATGTACCACTCATTAACATTATCATTCCTGTCTTCTCTTACTAGAACCAGTTTTGAGATCATTTTTTTCTTGAAGTATTATCTTTGCCCCTTTATCTTCTAAAGATACAAGAGCAGTGCCAAAGACTATTCTTTATTATGGATTGCTGTATTCTCATGGAGGGTTTCTATCAGAACCAGTGTTTTATGACTATGGTTGAATATTTGACCATTGGAACCATACAATGTATTTTGAGAAAATATACCAAAACGGAACTAGGACAGTCTGCCTAATCATTATGAGTTCTTCAACTGAAAGGACATAGGAGGTTTGGACACTTGAACAAAAGTAGACTCACAATAGGAGGAAACAGGGCAACAAGTCTCCTCTGAAAGGCAACAATTCCATAACAAGGGACTTTAATGACAGTGAAGCAAATGGAATCTCAAACAATATACACAAACAAGGATTAGAATGACCAATGGTTTTAATGTCTAAACACCAGAATGAATCCAAATAAGATGAAAGTAAATAGTGAATGGACTCAAAAAAGAATTTGAATAAATAGCTAAATTCATTAAGCAAGACAATGTAACATATGAAAGAGAAATTCAAAAATGATATGGAAATCCTAAAACACATAAAATTGAAATCCTGGCAATAAAAAGGTTAATAACTCCCCCCCACCAAAAATAAGCCTCATTAAAGGGAACAGTAGAGGGCTCAAATGGTAGAGTACCAGTTAGCAAGCAAGCATGACGTCCTGACGTTAAACCTAGCACCATCAAGGGGAGTGGGAGGAACCCTGGGAAAATTCTCACTATTAGAATGGAAGAAGTTGAAATGAAGTATCAGGAATTGAGGACAAATTAGAGAAATTAGAGCAAACAAAGCAAAGAATCTTCAGGTTCCCATGGAAGCACAATAAACCTCAAATAGCCTCAGCCATCCTGAGCCAAAAGAACAAGGCTGGAGGTGTCACAATACCTGACATCAAACTATACTGCAGAACCATAGTAATAAAAACAGCTTGGTGATTGCTCAAAACACAGACCTGAAGACCAATGGAGTAGAATAGACACAAACCCAACTACATTTATCTGATTTTCAACAAAAGTACCCAAAATATGTGTTTAAGAAAGACAGTCTCTTCAACAAATGATGTTGGGAAAACTGGATTTCCACCTGCAGAAAACTGAAGCTAGACCACGTCTCTCTCCTTGTACTTGCATGAACTCAAAATGAATTAAAGATCTTAAAGTAATATCTGAAACATTGAAATTAATCCAAGAAAAAATGTGAACACATTGACCACATAGGCACAGGTAATAATTTCATGAAAGGAACTCCAATAGCTCAATGATTAAGTGAAAATATTGACAAATGGACCTGCATGAAACTAAAGAGCTTCTTAGACATTTATATCATCATTTTTTGAACTCAGAGCTGAGGTTAACCAAATCTCAGGAAGGTTTGGTTGAATATTTGACCAAATCCTCTGTTGTGTGATTGTTGTTGACCTTTTGAAGAGTCACTTTCCTGTCTTCTATTTCCCATGCTATTTGGTTGATGTGCTGCTGATTAGTTGGTTGGGGTTTTAATTGCCTGTTATCTTTCCCTTGACTTAATTTCTATGCTCTGGCTAGCTCAGTTGTTAGCCAGATTGTTGTAAAGTTTCTGTTCACTGATCTGAAAGTATAACTTAGAAATAACAAATTTACAAATTCAATTCCAAACCAATTATTTACATGACATATAAAACCCTTGGCAGTAGTATGTATAAATAGAGTGATGTTGGAGAATTAAAAGTTGTTTGCATAGGTTAAAACTTAGGTAGTAAAAATGGGATTGGGAAAGGGAGAGAAGCAACATGACCTATGGGGGATCCAGGGTAATAAGACCATAATGTGTGTAATGGTATAGTTTAGTTATTGTGGAGGAGAGTGTTATTGTCAGGGATTGCAGAGGGAAGTAATGTAGAAAGGTGTCAAACCACACATTGAGTGATTTTTAAGGAAGAGATAGGGAAAGAATGGAGAAATGGGGGAAGAGAAGGAAAAAGAAAGAAAAAATTTAAAAAGGGGAAAAAATGGAATTTAAAAAAGATAGATAAAATGGAGCAGCCAAATAGAAAAGTAAAAAAGATAAGTCCAAGATGAAATTTAAAGTCTAAATTTCATTCTTGTGGAGAGGAGACTGTTTCTTCTGTATTCCATATTTCCTCTGTATTTCTGGTCATCGAGATTTATTATTATTACTTTTAATTGCTTATTCACTTGGTCATCTGTGCATACATTGTTTGAGCAATCTCCCCCACACCCTACCCCTGCTGCCCTTTCCCTTCCTCCCCAGCCCCCTCACTTTCAGGCCAAACCTGTTGTGTTCTCTTCTCCAATTTTGTTGAAGAGAAGATATAAGTGATAATGAGAAAGACAAAGCATTTTTGCTACTTTGAGATAAGGATAGCTATGCAGAGAAATTCCTAGCATCGTTTCCATGCACACGTGTATTACAACCCACATTGGTTCATCTCTACCTGACCTCTTCACTACTTCCCGGTCACCTTCCCATAGTGGCGTCTGTCACTTTATTACTTTATTCACTCCTCTACAGTGGGCACATCAACCACTTTCAAGTTTCAGGTTTCCTTCCCTTTCTTTATTCCTCCTGTATGTGTTCTCCTCTTAGCGTGTGGTCATCAGGTTTTAGACTGCAGCTGTCATGTGTTCCCTCCAAGTACTATCTCTCCTCTACCACGTAGGCCTAAGTCCATTTACATGGGGACTTTTCTCTGGGTCCCTGCCCCTCTCTAAGATAGGTATAATTACTAAGTGGAAATCAGTAGTGCCCCTCTCTACAGGATGCTCCACGTAAGCTGATTACCCATAGGTTCCTCTTAGGAGGGCAGTTAGCTTCAGCCAACTGTGGTAGGTGGGTTCTCCAAGGTGGTCCCATCAGTGCTGATCTGAGAGCAGTGACCAGCTCCTCACACCTGTAGGGCAAGCCTGGGAGCCCTACATAGCTCAGGCTAGCCAAACCTCTTCCCTGGGAGGGCAGTCAGTTTCCGCTTACAACTAAGATTCTCAGAGATGGTCAACAAAGTTATAGTTTCTCACAAGCTGTTCTCAGGCTTGGCTAGCCTGCACCTGTGCTGTCTTTCTTTGTGTAGAGAAGTGTGGACTGAATTACCCCCTCTCTACGGGACTGAAAGTATCAAGCTCATCTAAGTGGATTGAAAGGCACTCTCTGGTATCAAAGGTCAAAGTGCAGCAGGCTAGGGCTGCTGGCAATAATTGTCAGTTCTGCAGTAGCACTTCTTGTTCCATTTATAGACAATCTGTGACTCTCCAAGCACTTGTGGTTTGTAGGAACTTGGTGTTTGGGGCTCTATCAGCAATTCACCATCTTTTTTCTCCTCAACTTAGTCTTTGAAACCAGTACTACAATGCCAAAACTTGATGAAGACACAACAAAATGGAAAATTATAGAATACTTTCTCTGATGTACATAGATATGATCACAATGCAGTAAAACTAGAACTCAACAACAAAAATAAAGACAAAAAACATGCAAACAGCTGGAAACTAAATCACTCATTACTTAATGAACAATGGATCATTGATGAAATAAAAGAGGAAATTAAAAAGTTTCTGGAAGTCAATGAAAATGAAAACACAACCTACCAGAACCTATGGGACACAGCTGAGGCAGTCCTGAGAGGAAAGTTTATAGCCATCAGCGCATATATTAAAAAGACTGAAAGATCCCAAATCAATGACCTAATGATACATCTCAAATTCCTAGAAAAACAAGAACAAGCAAATCCCAAAACAAATAGAAGGAGAGAAATAATAAAAATAAGAGCTGAAATCAACGAAATAGAAACCAAAAAAACATACAAAGAATTAATGAAACAAAAAGTTGGTTCTTTGAAAAAATAAATAACATTGATAGACAACTGGCAAACCTGACCAAAATGAGGAGAGGAAAAACCCAAGTTATTGATTCAGGAATGCAAAGGGGAAATAACAACAAACACCATGGAAGTCCAGGAAATCCTCAGAGACTACTTCGAGAAACTATATTCAAATATATTTGAAAATCTTAAAGAAATGGACAGATTTCTAGATAATATGATCATCCAAAACTGAACCAAGAGGAAATTAATCACCTGAATAGATCTATAACACAAAATGAAATTGAAGCAGCAGTCAAGAGTCTCCCCAGAAAGAAAAGTCCAGGACCAGGTGGATTCTCTGCTGAATTCTATCAGACCTTAAAAGAAGAACTGATACCAACCCTCCTTAAACTGTTCCATGAAATAGAAAGGGAAGGAAACTGCCTAATACATTTTATGAAGCCAGGATTACACTTATCTCAAAATCAGGCAAAGACACCTCCAAAAAGGAGAACTATAGGCCAATCTCCTTAATGAACATTGATGCAAAAATCCTCAATAAAATAATGGCAAACCGAATTCAACAACACATCAAAAAGATCATTCACCACGACCAAGTAGGCTTCATCCCAGGAATGTAGGGGTGGTTCAACATATGCAAATCAATAAATGTAATAAGCCACATTAACAGAAGCAAAGACAAAAACCACTTGATCATCTCAATAGATACAGAAAAAGATTTGATAAGACCCAACACCATTTCATGATAAAAGCTCTAAGAAAACTAGGAATAGAAGGAAAGTTCCTCAACATTATAAAAGCTATATATGACAAACCTACAGCCAGCATTATACTTAACAGAGAAAAACTGAAACCATTCCCTCTAAAATCAGGAACCAGACAAGGATGCCCACTATCTCCACTCCTATTCAACATAGTACTGGAATTCCTAGCCAGAGCAATTAGGCAAGAAGAAGGAATAAAAGGAATACGAATAGGTAAAGAAATTGTCAAAATATCCCTACTTGCAGACGACAAGATCCTATACCTTAAAGACCCAAAAAACTCTACTCAGAAGCTCCTAGACACCATCAATAGCTATAGCAAGGTAGCAGGATATAAAATCAACATAGAAAAATCATTAGCATTTCTATACACTAACAATGAGCAAACTGAAAAAGAATGTATGAAAACAATTCCACTTACAATAGCCTCAAAAAAAATCAAATACCTAGGTGTAAACTTAACAAAAGCTGTGAAAGACCTCTACAAGGGAGACTATACACTTCTGAAGAAAGAGATTGGGAAAGACTCTAGAAAGTGGATAGATCGCCCATGCTCATGGATTGGTAGAATCAACATAGTAAAAATGTCTATACTCCCAAAAGTAATCTACATTTTTAATGCAATTCCCATCAAAATTCCAATGACATTCATTAAAGAAATTGAAAAATTTACCATGAAATTTATATGGAAACACAAGAGGCCATGAATAGCCAAGGCAATACTCAGTCAAGAGAACAATGCTATGATACCTGACTTCAAACTATATTATAAAGCAGTAACAATAAAAACAGCATGGTACTGGCACAAAAACAGACATGAAGACCAGTGGAACAGAATAGAGGACCCAGGTATGAAGCCACACAACTATAACCAACTTGTCTTTGACAAAGGCACTAAAAATATACGATGGAGAAATAGCAGCCTCTTCAACAAAAACTGTTGGGAAAACTGGTTAGCAGTCTGCAAAAAACTGAAACTAGATCCATGTATATCACCCTATACCAGTATTAACTCAAAATGGATCAAGGATCTTAATATCAGACCACAAACTCTAAAGTTGTTACAGGAAAGAGTAGGAAATACTCTGGAGTTAGTAGGTATAGGTAAGAACTTTCTCAACGAAACCCCAGCAGCACAGCAACTAGATCCATGTCTATCACCTTCTACTAGTATCAACGCAGTTGATATCACAGCAACTAAGAGATAGCATAGATAAATGGGACATCATAAAGCTAAAAAGCTTCTGTTCATCAAAAGAAATGGTCTCTAAACTGAAGAGAACACCCACAGAGTGGGAGAAAATATTTGCCAGCTACACATCAGACAAAGGACTGATAACCAGAATATATAGGGAACTTAAAAAACTAAATTCTCCCAAAACTAATGAACCAATAAATAAATGGGCACGTGAACTAAACAGAACTTTCTCAAAAGAAGAAATTCAAATGGCCAAAAAACACATGAAAAAATGCTCACCATCTCTAGCAATAAAGGAAATGCAAATTAAAACCACATTAAGATTCCACCTCTCCTCTGTTAGAATAGCCATCATCAGCAACACCACCAACAACAGGTGTTGGTGAGGATGCGGGGAAAAAGGAACCCTCTTACACTGTTGGTGGGGATGTAGACTAGTACAACCACTCTGGAAAAACATTTGGAGGCTACTTAAAAAGCTAGACATCGATCTACCATTTGATCCAGCAATACCACTCTTGGGGATATACCCATAAGACTGTCACACAGGTTACTCCAGAGGCACCTGCACACCCATGTTTATTGCAGCACTATTCACAATAGCCAAGTTATGGAAACAGCCAAGATGCCCCACCACTGACGAATGGATTAAGAAAATGTGGTACCTATACACAAGGGAATTTTATGCAGCCATGAAGAAGAACGAAATGTTATCATTCTCTGGTAAATGGATGGAATTGGAGAACATCATTCTGAGTGAGGTTAGCCTGGCCCAAAAGACCAAAAATCGTATGTTCTCCCTCATATGTGGACATTAGATCAAGGGCAAACACAACAATGAGATTAGACTATGAGCACATGATAAAAGGGAGAGCACACAAGGGAGGGGTGAGGATAGGTAAGACACCTAAAAAATTAGCTAGCATTTGTTGCCCTTAGCGCAGAGAAACGAAAGCAGATACCTTAAATGCAACTGAGGCCAATAGGAAAAGGGGAACAGGTACTAGAGAAAAGGTTAAATCAAAAAGAATTAGCCTAGAAGGTAACACCCACGCACAGGAAATCAATGTGAGTCAATACCCTGTATAGCTATCCTTATCTCAACCAGCAAAAACCCTTGTCCCTGTTATTGCTTATACTCTGTCTACAACAAAATTAGAAATAAGAGCAAAATAGTTTCTGCTGGGTATTGAGGGGGTGGGGGGGAGAGGGAGGGGGTGGAGTGGGTGGTAAGGGAGGGGGTGGGGGCAGGGGGGAGAAATGAACCAAGCCTTGTATGCACATATGAATAATAAAAGAAAAAAAAAACAATTCTTTACGTCTGAGGAACCACGGACAAGAGAAAGAAAGCCGAAGCAGTGTTTTCTTGCAGAACAGCTAGTTATCCAGTGGCCGCATTTTCGTCTTTATTATAAAGCTGTCTCTACAACGCAGTAGTGTCTTTGGAAGGATGCCTGTCTTTTGAAAATGTTGTTTCTTACAAGATGACAGCTTTTGAGATAAAATACACATATATGGGGAAAAAAAGAAACAGAAAATTATCATTTCCCCAATATTAAGCCTAACATTAACTTGTGACAGGTTTTTTTTTAGTGGTCCTGGGATTTGAACTCAGGACTTCACACTTGCTAGGCATGCACTCTGCTGCTTGAACCATACCTCTAATGCTTTTTGTTTTGGTTATGTTTGATATAAGGTCTTGTCATTTCCTTCCTTCCTTCCTTCTTTCCTTCCTTCCTTTCTTCCTCCTTCTTTCCTTCTTTCCTTCTTTCCTTCCTTCCTTCCTTCCTTCTTTCTGTCCTTCCTTCCTTCTTTCCTTCTTTTCTTCCTTCCTTCCTTCTTTCCTTCCTTCCTTCCTTCTTTCCTTCTTTCCTTCCTTTCTTCCTTCTGTCTTTCCTTCCTTCTTTCCTTCCTTCCTTCCTTCCTTCCTTCCTTCCTTCTTTCCTTCCATCCTTCCTTCCTTCCTTCCTCCCTTCTTTCCTTCCTTCCTTCTTTCCTTCCGTCCTTCCTTCCTTCTTTCATTTCTTCCTTCCTTCCTTCTTTCCTTCCATCCTTCCTTCCTTCCTTCTTTCCTTCCGTCCTTCCTTCCTTCCTTCTTTCCTTCCATCCTTCCTTCCTTCCTTCCTCCCTCCCTCCCTCCCTCCCTGCTTCTCTCTCTCTTTCTTTCCCCAATCAAGCACAAACCACCCACTCAGGTTTTTCTGTTGTGATGGGGTCTTGTGACTTTTTCTGGCTTGGAGTTGCAATCCTCCCAATGTCAGCCTCTCGCAAAGCTGGAATGGCAGGAGCTCGTCACCACACCCAGCTGCTGGCTGTCATTTCATGGACTTTTTCTGTGTGCTGGCTTTGAACCACGGTTCCCTTGATCTTCACCTCCTGCATAGCTGGGATTACAGGCGTGAGCCCTGGTGCCTGGCAGGGAAATCGTGAAAACACAGGTCAGTGAGGATGGAGATTTCCCATTTGCACCATCCCAGGCACGCTGCTTTCGGGGGAAATGTATTACCGATCGCCTTAGAGCGCGTGCCACAGGGAGACGCACCAACCCTTTGCATCACTTTTACCTTTCAACTATTCCTAAAAGCACAGCTCAGGTTCTCTTAGTGTGTAAGGGCGCATGTGCAGGTGTGTGTGTGTGCATATCTGTGTGTACTTGTTTGACTTGTTTTTCAGTCTGGCACCCCACTTTTACAACTCTCCCGTGTAAATTGTGCATAGCCTGAAGATTTGAAAGTGCAGAGAGACCCAGGAAAAGCTAGGACACTCTTCTGTAGGGTTAACATTGTCTAGGGAAAGCCACAGGTGCACAAAAGAAAGCCCATGGTTTTTATTCACAATAAGGAGACTCTGAATTGCATGTCAGAATTTCCAGAGGAGTAGAATGGGGCTGGGACCCTGCAGGCCTTTCCCATCGGTTGTGCTGCTGTCTCTGTCCCCCTTCCACCAACCCATCCCCGTCTCCTCAGGAACAAAGATGTTCCCTTTGCACGGTGGGGAGGGGTTTCTGAGAATCAAACCCTTGGCCTTGCATGCGATAAGCAAGCACTCAACAACCGAGCCACACCCCAGTCCACGTACGCTTCTCAAAGAACTCATTGCACACCGACTCCCCTCGTGTCTTGCCTCTTGCTTACTGCACGTCGTGTTACGGCAGAATCAATTCAAGTAAAATCAACCCACAGGTGAACGAACACTTTTAAGTAGCCAATGAAGAACAATGATTACAGCTGGTGGTGACAGCTAAGCTTAGCAACCGCGAGATGCCTCGGCCTAATCCCCCAGGGCTGGTTGAGGCTCTTAGGCTTCAAATGTAATTGATCACATCATGGTTCTACAAATAACCCACTGCCAGTGTTTGCAAAGGTGCTCGGAAAGGAGTTACTGGGAGGTGCTGAAGCTTTTCAGAGGTGGGGCCTTTGGGGAGGAAGTTAGGTCATTAGGGGTGTGGCATTGAGGTGACAGTGGGACCTCTGCTCACCCTGCTACTCTCTTTGCCCCGTGACTGCCATGAGGTAAGGAGCTTCCTCCACCCCATACTCCCTCTTCTAAATCATCTAATGGGTCATCCCATTGTCAGAAATGTCAGGATTTCCTTCTGGGCCCTAAACTGCCTTCCATTGTGCATATACAGCACTGTTGGTCTACGCATTTCCCTGTCCACAGACAACTCATTGGTTCCCATGTCTTGCCCATTGTGAATATGGGAACACAAATATCTTCACGAGGCGGTGATTTCCCTTCCTTGAAGGGTATAGCAGAAGAGAGGTTGCTCGGTCACAGGGAAGGTCCACGTTTACTTTCCTTCAGAACTTTCACTGTTTTCCACAATGCTGATCCTGATCGGTGTGCCCAGGAACACTTGCACAAGACAAAACGCTGCTGAAATTACAGAGAATGGCTACTTCTTTTCACAGAAAAATTACAGACGCAACACATATCATTTAAAGCAAGAAGGAAAAATTGCAGCTACGTAAGACTTTGTTTTTGGAGAGGGTTGAGGCTCAGAGGAAGACTGGAAACAAGGTACAAAGAGTCACCGTATACCCTGTACCCCTAAAATTATTAGCATCCCCTACTACAGTACATCTGTCATTGAGGAACTGACAAATGGCAGATATTTCAAATGGTCCTTTTAATATGGTTTTTTCATAGTAAAGTTAGAGGTTTGTAGTGGGGTCTTATTAGAAATCCTTTATGCCTGAGAAAATGAAACTGTCTTCATTAATGATGCCCCACTTTGCTCTGATGGAAACGTAGAATCAAAAGGGGAATATTTTGCTTTATCTTATGCACCTTTTTTAACATAAGGAAGAAGTCAAAGATTTTGGAGGACGCGCTTGCTCTCTGTTACCCCTTGAGGCTGTTTCCCTCTGCTGAAAACCATAAACAGGTGGTGATGACACTTGTCCCCCCTCAACACGTTGGAGGAAAATGCCCCGTTCCCCATGCTGTTGTTCCATTTCACATGCAGTGTCGTTATATGTCATGGTTTGGATCTGAAATGTCCCCACAAGGTTCATGTGTGGAAGGCTTGGTCCCCAGTGCAGCAGTGCTCAGCGGTGGGGCCTTTGGGAGGTGACGACATCTGGAGGGCTGTGACTCACCAGTGGGTCGATTGACCCATTGATCAACTCATAGCTTAATGGGGTATTGGCCACCATGAGGTGGTTGGTTTTTCTCTGCCACACACTCCTGCCATGAGGCTCTGTCTTATCATAGCTTACAGGAGGCGGCCGGTGACTTTCTCAGCAAAGGAAACACATGGGGCAGAGAGCTAAGAGACCCTGACCGGGATCCAGGAGGACTCTGGGGCCATTTGTTCCTGGGGTTTGTGTGTGTATCAATGAGAGTGAGTGAGACACAGGGACAGAGGGCACTCTCATGAGGATATGGGGTGAGAGGTTAGCAGCATGGGGCAGGATTTCCAAGGACACCCTGTAGTGGACACAGCTTCCTCCTAACAGCAGTGCCGTCCCCACTGCTCACAGGGAAAGGCTGAGGTGCCATCCGGCCATGTCCACTTCCTTCAGCCCGTCGTCATCCTCAGGTCTCCAACCAGGCGTTAAGTGTGTGTCTTCTAAGCCACTGTTCAGACATGAGGCTCTTCCCTGCTGCCCTCTTGGCTATCATGACTCAGGTCATTCTCCCTGGAACCAGAGTGCCTCAGTTTCTCCTACTGAATGCTGGAGGAGGTGATAGAAAGTGATTGTGGGCTTGGGGAGCAGGCCAGGCTGAGCAGGTGCCCTGAGGTGATGCCCGGTGTTTGCTGGACTGAGGGAGGGAGCAGCAGGGATCCTGTCCCCAGACCAGCGGGTGCATTGGTCCTGAGTTTTCTTGGATGGTCAGCTCCTCTTCTCTTGGTGGACTTCCAGAGAAAGACCAGACCTACTTGGTTTAGGAAAGGGACGTTTTGGGGGCCCAAGGTAGGCTGTAAAGGCAGCCAGTGGTGTGGTGGGCGTGGGTGTGAGCAACGCCATGGAAAAGGGAGGAGAAAATAAATAAATTTAAAGGAGAAAAGGCTTCATTTGCTTTGCAGCTTTTGAGGCGTCAGTCCAAGGTCACTTGAAAAGCTAGTCTTGGAGATCAGGGGGTGGGGTCCCTCCGTCTGGGCTGCTAGCACCCACAGCAAGACTTTTGGCCAGTCTGATGCCCAGACCAAAGAAATGTATTTGTCCCCCCCCAAAAAAAATACATTTATTTTCTCAAGTGTTTTGTCACAGCAACAGAAAGCTAGCAGATGTAAGAGCTGTATCGTTATGCAGTCAGAAAAACGTCAACCCAGAAGTTGTGCGAAAATGACACAGCGATCCCACTGAACCTGACTATTTGGAGGTCCTTTGCAGCTCAACGGCACCCACCTGCTACCTGCGTGGGGACTGAGAAATATGGAACCCACAGACACACAGACACACAGACATACAGACATACAACAGAAAGCTGGGGACGGGAGGGCTGCACGTTCCTGATGGGAAACGTGAGCGCCTACCTGGGCCAGAGTGTTTATTTTACAGGTCAGACTCAGGTAAAAATCAAGCTGCAACAACTCTTGATGCAAGGTGAGAGGAGTGAGGTTTGGTGGGCTCATTTTCCTAAGGGGAATGAAGCTTAATTACAGCACATCAGTTCTGGAACCATCAAGGCACGCAGGACACCTTACCTACGGTAATGATGAATCTGACATCAGGGAGTCTCCTAACAGTTCTGGAGCTTTATCTCGTTTTGCATCAGGGAGCTGGTATGCAGACACAGCAGGTTGTTTTCTTCAAGGAGATGTGAGAACAAAGGTCAAGACTCCTGGTGCTGGGGAAATATGGTAGGAGAGGCTTTGCAAGCTCTTACTGTGGAGAGGCTTTGCAAGCTCCATTGTATCCCCGTCCAGGGTCCATGCCTGGTCCACAACAGGCACCCTCTCTCCAAGGATGTACAGAAGAATCCCTGGGCAGCTACTGTGCCTCACGCCTGTCATTCAGGAGGCAGAGATCGGGAGGTTCAGGGTTTGAAGCTGCAGCCCCTGGGAAATAGTTCCTACTTCAAAAAAACCCAAAAAGGGGCTGGTGGAGGGGCTCAAGTGGTAGAGCGCCTGCCTAGCAAGGGCGAGGTTTGGAGTTAAAACCCCAGCGCTGAAAAACAAATCAAAACAAGACCTTTCCACGATCCCAAGCTCATAAATGTGATTTAGTGTATTTATTCAGTCTAATTATTATCTAATGATATGATTTAGTAAAAATACACCTTTGTAGGCAGTAATTTAAAAACTTGACAATTTAGCTAGACCCCAGCTAACCATACACGGCCACAACGGAATTGCATTGCTATCAATCGCACAGGAATTTGGAAGCAGCTGAGGGGAATTCACACGATTCCAACACACATGCAATTTATATTAATTATAACAGCAAATAGACATTCTAATAAAATGCACCAAAAATATGATATGAAATAATGCCAGAACAAGGATCTTAGAAAAGTTGTCCTTTTCACTGATCTTTTAGCTTGAACTGTCTCAGAACTGTGTAACAAGCAAGGTAGAACTAGGAAATTTTTCACTAGAATTGCGTATCAAGAACAGCAAATATTTCCTTCAAGGGTTGTCAGTTGGTGTGTCATTTCTCATTTTCTTGTCACACTTTACGAGTGTTTTTATATCTACATTTCTATGTACATTCAGTTCTGGTTTTCTACTTGCTTTGGTAAACTAGAAAAGTCTGGTTTTATTGATATGATCAGTATAGTAAATTTTGCAAGGGATTAAATGTTTTGAAAGAACTCCCATCATACAGTTTTGGTTGATGACAAATGTAACATTGAAGATTGACCCCTGAATAACGAATCCGTTCTGACCGTTTGTGATGGATACGATTTGAGTCTCACAGAACTGAATCACACATTGCTACACCATCAAGTATAGGTGTTCTGATGGTGACTTTCACATCAAAGAGTGTTAGAATGCATTCTGGAGAGCTCATAATTTTAGATATCCTTATCTTAAAATTTACTTTATGGGAATTCTTGAGAAATCTAAGCTGAGTGAGACAAGTGACAACGAAAAAAGCAATGATCATTCTTTTATAATTAGGTGACAAGAATGTATTGGTGACTATTTTAATAGATCTTAGCCAGGTGTGGTGGTTCATCTCTGTAATCCCAGCTACACAGGCAGCATAGATAGAAGGAATGTGCCCTGAGGCCAGCCTTGGGTAATCTGCCAGAGACCTTGTCCATAAAATAACTAAAGCAGAGAAGGACGGGGGACCATGGCACAGGGCCCTGAGTTCAAAGCCCTATCTGCCACCCCCTCCCCTGGGCAATCCCCAGGTCAGGAAGAAGACGCGGATGGGGTACTGAGTCCAAGACGGCTGCCGGTGGTCCCCAGACACAGGTGTTTGTGACTTTTGCTCAGACTGAGTCCTGAGGTGTTCCCTGGTGTCTTGACCTCACCCAAAGTGACAAAGAAGGCGGGAGGCCCCTTCGTGACTAATTGACAAAAGATTCTGGTTTTGAACTGCTAACACTCCTCCTGAAGCCTGTTCTTTGGGGATTTGATGGAATAAGCGATGCTGTCCCAAATGCCCAAAGACCAGCCGCACAGGACAGCCTCTGCCCAGTACTTCCTGGAATGCACTGTGCGTCCCCCAAAACTGGCTTAGAAGCAAAAAGAGGAGTCCTTGGAAGGAACCCCACTTTGGTAGGAGGACCCAGCCCTGCAGTTGGAGTTACCAGGAACTTGGATGAGCTCAGGTGCGGACATAGTCTGCTCGCCTGGCCACGGCCAACACTGTGAGGCATCCTTGAGAGAACCCATAGAGCCAGGCCTGGATTCCAAACTCACGGAACTGACAGATAATGAGTCTGGCACCAGACGTCACAATTTCATGGCACTCTGTGACACAGAGCATCTCCCATGCACACAGGGAACAGGTAGAAACTTGGGATTCAGATGAGAAGATGGCCAGCAAGATTGTGGAAAAACAAAGTCAGCCACCTGAGACACCACGCAGTAACTAATGAGCGGAAGACAGGTTTCTAGGGCGGGAGCTTGGCCCCATAGGACTCATCTGAATCTCTTGAATTATCACTTTCACCTGGGTCGGAAATGGTTCACCATCCTGACTGGCTGCCAAAGGTAACTCCTGACAAGGTGCCCTCGTCTCCAAATGCAGCCTTCCTGCTTTCTGGAGGGCAAGGAGGCCATGCAGGGTCCTCCCTGGCTCGCTGATCTCGTCAAGTGGGAGGAGGAGCAGAGGAATTTGATGTTGGAATACAATAATTGAGTGCACACGGGGTGTGCATTTAACGGTGGGAGGGTGGGAATGAGGTAGAAATGGGTTTATTGGTGTAAATGCAGATACAAATCAATAATTCACCATCCCCATCTGATGGAATTACCATTTGTTAAATATTCCCAACACCCATGGGACCCACCCGTGATGGGCTATAAATAAATTCTGCAATGCGCTCATGCAAATAGAAACTTCTTCGTTCCTCTAATCAAAGCACACTCAGATCTGTCATAACACTAAATAAAACATTAACCACCGTTGTCCCTTCCTTTGATGTTCCCGGTGTCCTGCTCCTTTCTGCAAGGACAAGCTTGAAGCAGCCAACCACACGAGAATCACAGAATTGCATCACCATGGTGAGCAGGCTTGACTCGGTTTAGCCCATTGGATGGCAAGGGAGACGGTGCCCATGTGTCAGGGGCCCTGGCTGTTCTAATCACGAATGCCGCCCAGCGTCTGTGTAGCATCGGGGTGCGTCCTGACAATGTCACATGGCAGAAGTGCTACCCTTGCCATCCAGAGCCACCCGAATTACAGATAACAGACGCATCACTGCTGTCGTGCACAAGTGAGAGCGGGTTTTAGACAGCAGTTCCCATCTCTCGGTGCAGGACACACAGGTGTGAGCAGGGGAGAGCAGGGAGGGAGGAACCCGGGTTAGGAAGGAGTGTGTCCCTGCAGGAGGAGGACATGGGCCTCCAAGCACTTCCCTTGGATCCTGCATGTTGACTCACTTTTAGTTCTTCCTGGGAAGAGATGTAAAATTGTGTGCAGACAGCAATAGGAGGACAAGTGTCCAGGTTCCTTTTGCTCTCTGATGGGTTCTAAGATCACACAAGCAGTTCCTGTGCAAAATCCAACCCGCTCGCTCCTGCTGGCCGGGCTCTGAAGAGGCCTCCATTGCCACCGGGCTCTCCTCCATCTGGACGCTTCCTCCTTCCCCACACGCGTGGCTTCTTCCCATTCCTCGGATTCTGGCATCCCACTGCAGCCATGGACCACGTCCTCTCCAACACCACAGCCCCAGCCCAATTTAACCCACGGCCAAACTGTCGCCTTTCACAACCCGCCACGCTTTCCATCTTCCCGACTCTTTCCTCCTTAAAGAACTGTAAATTCTTCTGCTGGGAATAAGAGTCACGGAAATCATCCAAATGAACATCTTTGATTGCACCAATGCCCAAAACAGCGCTATTTGATCAAATCATTTGGTACTTGAGGCCGTTAGTCTCTTCCACATCAAAATGGAATCGTTCTGGAAAGATGCCCAAGTTTCAGTACACTTTAATGCATAGAGAAGTTTTTAGTGGTGCCAAACAATAGGGAAAATCCAAATCTATGAATATATCATTTATATGGTGCTGTTACCAGAAGAGCAGTACTGATAAATACCTTGGCTTTTGTGTCTGGCAGGAAAAGAATTCAAGCAAGACACAAAAGCAAGATGTAGTAAAATTCATTAGGAAGGAAATTTAGTACAACAGGATAACAGTGGGGAGAAATGGGGAAAAGAGAGAGAGAGAGAGAGAGAGAGAGAGAGAGAGAAAGAGAGAGAGATGCTCTGCCCCCATGCAGGAAATGGGAGTAGAGATCGTAATGGGGGCCCCATCCTTGGCCTTATGCTGGGGAACTGGGGGAATGAAGGTGGTCAGAGTCAAGGGTCTGGGTGGCTGACATGGCTGTAACACAGCAAGGGCTCATCCCAACCCACCCAAAACGCAGGGACAGTAGGACTTCCCTCTGTGAGGCTTGGTATTTTCCACCCATTCAAGGGCCTAGGAGCTTGTTAACATCTCAAAGACCAAAGCAGAAGCAGGCAGCTCCTTTGGGTCCTCCTGTCCCTGTCACTTAGCTTCTAGAAGGAGAGGGGAGGGGACCTGACTTTTCAGTTTTTACTTCCTCATTCCAGTGTCAGAGCCTGGCCCTTTAAATATTTATTAAAATGATATAATTTCTTGCTCTTCTCATCTGTCCATCCTGCCTCAGTGATGTTACAGACATGCGAATGTAAACGCATTGACATTTTGATCTTAAAATGGTGAGGGAACAGATTAAGAATAGAGGCCACTTATCCAAAGTGAGGCAGCTGGTGAGAGGTAGGAGTTAAAAAGCAGATGAGGCTGACCCTGGCTGGGCTCCCCGACCCCACAAAACCTCCCTCCCAGGGACAGAGGACAGAGGCCAGCCGTGGTCCAGAACAGCCTTTCAAGAGGATCCTCATAAATGCCCCGTCCTCGGTGGTGTATTTTCCTTCTAAGCCAGGCCCACAAAAACAAGTGTAACGTGCTTTTTTCTCATTTGTGGGAGGTGGACGAAGCCACACAAAGCAAAAGGCAAGGTCGTGAAAGTGGAAGAGGGACAACTGGGGTGGTAGAGGGATCCATGAAACACTTCCTACCCACAGGCAGACCTGAGACGATGGAGCCCCTGGCCTCGTACAACTCTAACACGTGCCCATAGGTCCCAAGACAGCAAATGGGGTACACACACTACATGGTGCATGCCAGTGGCTGCATTTTGATTTCCTTGAGGCAGAAAACTGTTCCTACCATGGAATCATATTTTATTATAACCTTTACAGCACATTCGTTTTCTGCCATTGGCTCAATTGTGCTTATAAATGAACACAGATGTAATTTACGTGTGCGTGTCACCCTATGGATTTGCCCTATAACACAGTGCTTGTGGAAAACCCAGCCAGAAAATTTCACTTCTCAAGTTGGCAAAACTGGTTACCTTTCAGTTTGCTTGCAAAAGGTAGTGGTATAGATTCGGTTCTAGCTGGATGGTGAGAACTCGTGGCAATGACACTGGGATCCTTTTACCTCTAAAGTGATGGCTTTTACGTGGCTGGGACACAGAAGAATTGGGGTGCATTGTTACATCGTTCGTTTGAGGACTCTCTGATTTTTTAAATGAAGCTATCACTTCCCTCTTAGCCCTGGCCTTGCTGTGTGTGCAAGGCTCTGATAAGTCGTGATTCCATTTTCATTTGCTTCTAGCAGTTTTTTCACTTCCTCCCTTATTTCTTCAATGACCCACCGATCATTCAAGTGTCAGTTGACCAGTCTCCATGGTTTTATATATTCCGCCCCCATCTTGTTATTAATTTTTGTTTTGGAGAAAGTTCCATGGGCTGAGAAGAATGAATGTTCAGAAGCTGTTTGGGTGGAATATTCTGTAGATGTCTGTGAAGTCCCTTTGATATCACATCTCATTGAATTCCGAACTTTCCTTGCTGATTTTGTCTGACCCACATCTCTTTGGCAAGACAGAAGGAACAAAATCACCCATTGTTACTGTTTGGGAGTCTGTATTTTCATATTTTGTAGGAAATGGGATGCACTGAGGTTCAGTGCCATGTATGTTTTTTAGACTTACTTCCTCCTGCACAATAGTTCCCTTTATCAGCGTGAAGTGATCTTTTTGCCCTTCTGACTAATTTTGGTGTGAAATCTGCTCTGTCAGATGACAGTATATCTGCTTCTGCTTTCTTTCAGGCCCCATTTACTTGGAATTTGATTCTAAGCCAGCGAGGTGTGTTTCTGTAAGCAAATCATGGTCAGGGCTTATTTTTTAACCCAATTCACCAGTCTGTGTATTTTGCTGACACCACTAACTTCCAGCTCTCTTATTGAATGATATGTAGTCAATAGTGCAATTTCACTAGTTCTGTTGTATTTTATTCTTCTTGACAACCCATTTGCTTATCTGCTTGTCTGGGCAGATTGGTGCTTTTCTATGTATTTTTGGCTGCGTTTATCTTCCTCTTCGGTATGTGGGATTCCTGTAAGCGTCTTCTGCAGTGCTGGCTTAGTGATCATGAATTGTATTTCTTTCTGTTTATCATAGAAGTTTTTTACTTGTCCTTCAGTTATGAAGGATAGCTCTGCTGGACAGAGAAATCCAGGTGGGCATCAACTTTCTTTCAGGACTTTAAGTACATCATTCCGTGCCTCCTTGTTTTCAAACCTTCTGTTGAAAATCTATTGTTATTCTGATGGGTTTGCCTTTTAGGTGACTCGGTTTCTCTCTCTTGCACCTTTAGTCTTCCCATGTGCTGGATGCCTAGAATTTTAACTACAATATGACATAATCTCTGTGCTTTTCTTGTCCTTCTGGAGACCGTCACTTTCTCATGATACAAGAAGTTTTCTGCAATTATTTTATTGAATGCATTTTATATGTCTTTGGCTTTCACCACTTCTTCCAGGCCCATGATTCAGAGGTTTGATCTTTCAATGGCGTTCATGAGGCCATTAATATTAAGAAGTATTAGTTAATTAATACTTCTTTATATGCTTTCCTATCCTCATTTGCAAGATCTAACCTGCACCTTGTGTTCAAGCACTCATAATCTGATTTCAATTTGATCCAGTCTACTGGAGAGGCTTTCAACTGCGATTTTTATTTGACTTTGAGCTTTCCATTTTAAAAATTTCACTTTGACTGTTTTCAGAATTTTTATATACTCATTCTTCTTTCATTTCCTGCATTGTCTTTTTCATTTAATGCACTTGTTTATTTGGGCTTTCTTGTACTTTATTCAGACATTTATTTGTGTCCTTTTTAATTTCATTGATTAAAAAATTTTATTTTTTTAATTCTCTGTGTCCCACCATTTCACTGACATGTGTGTTTGCTCCCGTGGAATTACTTACTTTCAAAGGGGCCATGTTGTCTTGTCATTTCATATTTCCTGTGTTTCTGCATTGGATGTCCACATCTGAGGCCAAGTCATTGGTTGGAAGTTTCAATCACCTGCAGTCTTTCAGTTGCAATGCCCTCGACGTTCAGGTTCTCAGTGTAGCAGCCAGGTGGAGGTGTTTTTCCCTCACTACCAGACTGTGTGTGGTTCCGGACCAGCGTCCACCCACTGGCTGAGGCACTGGGCCTGACCCCAGCTCTGCTCAGATGAGGTAAAGTGGCAGGAGTCTCTTGCAGGAGTGTTACTTGTCTGCTTTGGGGCTGCTTCCACTCTGGAGCTTTCTGTTCTTTGCATTTTGGGAGCTGCTGCTGACTTTTGGAAATTTCACCACCCTGAGCAGGGCCGGTCCCCACTTGCTCTGTAAGCTCCCTACCAACCCACCCCAAATTTGCGTAGCCAGCAGCAGCAAGCATGCAAGCCTCGGGCTGACCGCTGATACGGATCCCTGAGTTCTGCAAGGCTGGCAGAGAACTCAGGGAGCTGGCGTGTCTGCCTGGTGGTCTGGATGCTTACGGACCTCACCCCGCAAGTCCATTTCCCTGTGGGGTGCAGGAGGCCACGGAAGTCTCTTGTGATCCAGAGGGTCTGTTAAATACACCAGGGTGGAGTTCCTGGAGGTGGGACGCCATGCTGCTTCCACACCCTGCCTGCAGGACAGACATCTTTTATGGTTAATGTGGGGCTCAAGAGTTAGAGAAATCAGAACTGCTTGCTTTTGACCAACAATGGGGACACAGTCACTCTCTACCTGGGAAGGGAAGAAGTGTACTCTTGTCCTCATGCAGTCTGCTGTGTTCACCAGTAAACCATGCACGTAAATGAGAGGACAGTCAGGAATCAGAAACCCCTTAATATTGTCCTCACTGGCCAATGGAACCCAAGTCACCTTCATTTCTACTGCTTTGTCACCTAATCAATACGTTTGAATCCGCTTTCTTTGCAGAGTCCAGTTAAAAATGCCAGAACATTGCACATTTCAGATTTTTTGGTTTTGTTTTTGTCAACTTGTGAAAATCTCCAAGGGCTTTGGGGTAATCTGATTTACTTTCAAGTTTGGTTCTGGGTTATCCTTTGGGAATTCAGGAGGCCTCGCTCTGCCTTGCGACTTCCAGGAGCTCTGCTTGACAAACTGGCATCATCTTTTTTGTTTGCTTCCATTTTAAGATATTTTTCCTCAGCATAAATTGATGTTTCCATTTCCTCTCTGTCCCCCCTTGGTGTCTTTGCTATGTCTTAGGGACGTACAGAGTAAGCACAAGAACTTCTTGTTTACGTCACTTTGGAGGAAGGTAGTTGTTTGAAAGCGGTGTGTCAAGAGGGGACGTGACAAAGTTTAGGAAATAATTCTGAACTCCATTTCCAGGAGAAGATGAAACAGACTGTGGAGTATGTCAGAATTTGGGACCCACCTGCCTCCCTCTACCTCCTGAGTTCTGGGATTACAGGTGTGCACACCAGGCCAGGTTTTCATTTTCCTTTTAATGAGGAAATGGGGGGTCAGGTGTTGGTGACTCACACCTGTAATCCTGGTACCTGGGAGGCTCAGATTGGGAGGATTGTGACTGAAGGCCAGCAGTGCGAGAGACCACATCTCCAAAATAACCAGAACAAAATGGATTGGAGGTGTGGCTCCAGCAAAAGAGTAGCTGATCTGCAAGCACACAGCCGTGAATTCAAACCTTAGTCCCACAAAAAAAAGAAAAATGAGGAAAGAGAAGGTTTGCATGGAGACAAGCTATCTCAGCCCCACGGTCACAGCCCCACTCCATTTCCAAGCCACCACCAAGGCTGAGTCATAGCGTGGAGAGAGGAGACGCTTTTCTTGCTGAGAACGATTGTTTTACTAAATTAGTGTGGAGAGATGGGGGGACTCACTTCTCTATTCTTTCTTCTTTCCTCTTCCCCTAGAAATGTGTACACATGATCACAAATACAATAGTAAGTATGTCTATTTATATGCAATACCAGGCTTGTAGGAGATATATATATATCTGTGTATATGTATATATATATGTAAGATATTATATATAAGTAAGATATTGCATATGTTAGTATATATCAGATCTATGCATATATAATATATCCTGGTATCCTGGTATTGTACTTGACATTTTATGCATATATATATTTCATGTATCTGCAATGCTCACTCACTCATTTCCTGGAGTATCTTGTTCCCAGGATACACCAGTCATGCCCTCATTCCCAGAATGCACTGGGTGTGACTTCATTCCCAGGATGCCTTGTGATTGTCCTCTTTCCCAGAATACACCTTTCATGACCTCATTCCCAGGATGCACTGGGATTGACCTTGTTCCCATGCTACATTTGGGATTGACCTCATTCCCAGGATACAACAGTCTTGACCTCGTTCCAATGATGCAATGGACTTGACCAGATTCCCAGGATGTATTGGGATTGACCTCTTTCCCAGAATGCACATGTCAAGACCTCATTCCCAGGATGCACTGCCCTCAGCTTTGTTCCCAAAATGCACTGGGCTTGACCTTGTTCCCAGGAAACATGAGATTGACCTCCATTCCACAATACACTGTTCATGACCTTGTTCCCATGATGCAATGGGCTTGACCTCATTCTCAAGATACACTGGGCTTGAACTTGTTCTCAGGAAGCACTGTATGGACCTCAATTCCCAGGAAACACTGGGCTTGCCCCTGTAAACAGGATTCAACAGGTTTGACCTCATTCGCAACATGCCCTGCCCTTGATCTTGTTCCCAGTATGCATTGGGATTGACCTCATCACTCCCAAGATGCACCAGTCTTGACCTTGTTCCCATGATGCACTGGACTTGACCTCATTCCCAGGAAATGCCAGGCTCAACTTAATTCCCTTGATGCACTGCCCTCAGGCTTGTTCCCAAAATACACTGGCCTTGACCTTATTCCCAGAATGCATTGAGATTGGCCTTGATTTTGAGTGCTGTGGACTTGACCTCGTTTACAGCATTCACCAGGTTCAACCTCATTCCCAACAAGCACTGTGCTCTAGCTTGTTCCCAAAATGCATTGCACTTGACTGTGTTCCCACTATGCACTGGGATGGACCTAAATACCCAGGAGACACTGGGATTGGCCTCAATTCTCAGGATGCACTAGGACTGACCTCCTTCCCAGGATGCACTTGGCTTGAACTCAGTCCCAGGATTCAACAGTCTGGGAATGTGGGAATGTAGGATTTCCTAGATTCACCGGGCTTGGCCTAGTTCCCCCGAGGTGCATTCTTGAGCTCCTGTCGCAGGATGCACTGCTAAAGATGCAGCTCCTCAGGAGGACATGATGAAGGTTCACATCTTGATTTTGATAAAGTAAACTATGGTCATTTTCAGAGTGAGGAAATACTCTCAGAGCCACACAGTAGCTCATGGCCAGGGGCACAAGTATTTCCGTGAGAAATTTGCCCCCCGCGTTTTCCTAAGAAGTCACTTTGGCACACAAGGCTCACACTTGGTGATGTTTGTTGAATGACTTGTGGGTCTCACAACATAGAGGGTGAAACTTGGCAAAGTCGAATCAGTTTTTAAAAAGTGAAAGACAACGGCCGGAAAGAACATCCAAGCATTAATGACCCTGAGATAAGAATAAGGCTAGATTTTAAAACATGGTTACTGCCTGCTGGCACTAAATAATGTTAATTTACTTTTGGGACTTGGGTGTTTAACTAGGGTGAACTAATTAAGGTGTGGTGCTTGTTCAACTTTCGTAAATATATATTTTAGGTAAAGATGCTCCAGTTTCCTCAGTAGAATACTACCTTGTCAATAGTCACTGAAATCCCCAACTTTCCCTAATTTCAGGAATTTTAAAAGGCTTAAACAGCTGTCCATTCTCCCTTGATTAGCAAGATTTCAATATATCACCCTATGGAATTAGTTGTAATGTATACTTTGATAAAAACACTTTTGAAATGAATTTTTTCAGTCTTTCCTAGAAAAGGTGGAGTAGGACGAGTTACCGTGAGCTACAAAGTGAAAATGAGCTGGTCTATGAAAAAGGATTTGTAACCCCTGTGTGCTCCGAACAACCAGAATAAAACAGAATTCAACAACGAGAGGAGCGGCATTGCCTTTGCTGTGTCCTGTAGGTTCTGGCCACTTGTGCTTTCATTTTTGTTAAACTCCAGGAAGTTTTTCATTTCCTCCCTTATTTCTTCTACTGATTCTGGAGTGACATGTTCAGTTTCCAGATGTTTGAGTATTTCCTGCTAAGGGGAAAGTTTAGAGCCACAAATGCATATATTAAAAACACAGAAAGATCTCAAACAAGCCAACACTGAGTCTTGAACTCCTAGAAAAATAAGAAAATGCTAAATCCCAAAGTAGCAGCAGAAGAAAAATAGCAAAAATAAGGGCCGACCAAAATATGTGCTGGAGAAAAGACAGCCTCTTTGACAAACGGTGCTGCCAAAACTGGGTTTCCACCTGTGGAAGACGGAAACTAGACCCCAGTCTCTCACCTTGCACTCGTGTCAATTCAGAATGGGTTAAAAATCTTCAAGTAAGATCTGACATTGATCCAGAAAAAAGGAGGGAACACACTGGACCACAAAGGCATAGGTCACAACTTTGTGAAAAGAACTCCAATAGCTCAGCAATTAAGGGGACTAATGATAAATGGGGCTGTATGAAACTAAAAGCACAACAAAGGAAACAGTCACCAGAGTGAAGAGGCAGCCTGCACAATGGGGGAAAACCTTTGCCAGCTGCACATCTGACAAAGGATCAGGAACCAGAATATACAGGAGCTCAAGACACCAACCTCTCAAAGACTCATGGCCCCACTGAATAAGTAGACAAATGAGCTGAACAGACAGTTCACAAAAGAAGAGACACAAATGGCCAACAGACACATGAAAAAATGCTCACCATCTCTAGCAATAAAGGAAATGCAAATTAAAATCACACTAAGATTTCACCGCACCCCTGTTAGAATAGCCATCATCAGCAACACCACGAACAACAGGTGTTGGCGAGGATGCGGGAAAAAGGAACCCTCTTACACTGCTGGTGGGAATGTAAACCAGTACAACCACTCTGGAACAAAATTGGAGGCTACTTAAAAAGCTAAACATTGATCTAACATATGATCCAGCAATACCACTCTTGGGGATATACCCAAAAGACTGTGACACAGGTTCCTCCAGAGGCACCTGCACACCCATGTTTATTGCGGCACTATTCACAATAGCCAAGTTATGGAAACAGCCAAGATGCCCCACCACTGACGAATGGATCAAGAAAATGTGGTATCTATACACAATGGAATTTTATGCAGCCATGAAGAAGAACGAAATGTTATCATTCGCTGGTAAATGGATGGAATTGGAGAACATCATTCTGAGTGAGGTTAGCCTGGCCCAAAAGACCAAAAATCGTATGTTCTCCCTCATATGTGGACATTAGATCAAGGGCAAACACAACAAGGGGATTGGACTTTGATCACATGATAAAGCGAGCACACGCAAGGAAGGTATGAGCATAGGTAAGACATTTAAAAAACTAGATAGCATTTGTTGCCCTCAATGCAGAGAAAGTAAAGCAGATACTTTAAAGCAACTGAGGCCAATAGGAGAAGGGGACCAGGAACTAGAGAAAAGGTTAGATCAAGAAGAATTAACGTAGAAGGTAACACACACGCACAGGAAATCAATGCATGTGAACTCCCTATATAGCTATCCTTATCTCAACTAGCAAAAACCCTTGTTCCTTCCTATTATTGCTTATACTCTCTCTTCAACAAAATTAGAGATAAGGGCTGAATAGTTTCTGCTGGGTAGTGAGGGGTGGTGGGTGTGGTAAGGGAGGGGATGGGGGAAAGGGGGAGAAGTGACCCAAACAATGTATGCACATATGAATAAAATAAAAATTAAAAAAATACAAATGTTCACCCCCGCCAAAAAAAGAAATGCCACTATTGCTGTATAAAAATACTACTAAGTTTGATATGTGTTGATTTTCTATGCTTTTAATTAACTGAATTCATTAATTTACTCTAATGGTCCTTTGGTGTAGTGTTTACATTCTTTCTGTATAAAACATAATGTCCAAGCAGGACTAATTTGAAATTTTGCTTTCCTATTTATATCACTCCATTTCTCATTTCTATCTATTCTGGATGAGACTTTGAGTAGTACATTAAATAAAAGGGAATATAAATAACCTTATCCTATTTCAAATCTTGTAGGAAGAGTTTTTAGATTTTCTTCATTTACTCTTATATTGCTTGTGGGTTTGCTCTATGTAGCCTTTAGTGTCTTGAGGTATTTCCTCCTATAGCTAATTTGTTTTTACCATGAAGCAATGATGAATTTTTTCAAATGATTTATCCTTCCCTTGTGGTCACATCATTAGCACTTGGTGTTCTCAAATGATTTATCTTCATCTGTTGAAATAATATTTTGTCCTCCGTTCTTGCTGTGTGATACATTGTATTTATTGATTTACATGTGTTGAGTCATCTTTGTAACCATGGAACAAATTCAATTTTCTCATGATGTATGATCTTTGATATATAGTTAGCTTTGATTTATTAGTATTTCCAGAATGTTTTGCATCTATGCTAGGTAGAAATATTCATTTATATGTATTCTTTTCAGTGCTGGCTGCTCTTACAGAGACCCCACACCTCCAATGAAGGTATTCACTTTGGACCTCCCACAACTGCATAGAATTCAAATAACTATGACAGAATCTTCTACACATTATTTTGACTTAGGAGCTAGCAACAATTCTCTAGAAATAAGGCTTGATTTAAAGACAATTTGTAAAATGGTTGGAAAGAACAAAAAATAATGATTCTAAGGAAACTCAGTGATGGGAAAGAAAATTCAGGTAAGCAGTTTGAGGAAATGAGAAAATCAATTTAGGATATGAATGAGAGCTCCAAGAACAAAGAGAAAGAAATCGTTAAAAAGAACTAACCAGAAATCTTGGAACTAAAAACATCAATAAAATGAAAAGTACAGACTGGTGGAATGGCTCAAGTGGTGGAGCACCTGCTTAGCAAATGTTGAGGCCCTGAGTTCAAACCCCAGTACCACCAATAAATGAATAAATAAAATGAAAAACACCACAAAGAACTTCCATAACAGATTACAACAAGCAGAAGAACTTCTCAACTTTAGGACTAGTGTTTTTAATCAACAGTCAGACAAAACTAAAAGCAAACAAAAGAAAGAACAACAGAAACTATATCAAAATAAGAAACCACCACAATTGAAGAGAATAAAAATGCCAATAAGACAAAGGGATTCTATTATACAAATACTCATTTTATAGGAATCCCTGAAGGTGAAGAAAAGTGATGGAAAACCACTGAACATATACATATAAAATATTAGCCTA
The DNA here is from genome assembly GCF_047511655.1 of Castor canadensis. NCBI lineage: Eukaryota > Metazoa > Chordata > Mammalia > Rodentia > Castoridae > Castor > Castor canadensis. Next base: position 139,752,639 of record NC_133405.1, read on the forward strand.
AAACTTCCCAGGTCTTTAGATTGATATAGGAATCCAGATACAAGGAGCTTCAAGATTCAACCAAAAATGGACCTTGACTAAGGCATGGATTCAAAATGTCAAAAATACAAGAAAAAAGAGAGAATTCAAAAAAACACTAAAAGCATCAAGTCACTTGTAACAGTATGATTATTAGACTTACAGCAGATTTCTGAACAGAAATTTTACAAGTCAAAAGAGAATAGGATAGCATGTCAAAATAATGAAAGGAAAAGAATGCCAACTAAGAATAGTATTCCCCACAAAATTATCCTCCAAGCTGGAGGAGAAATAAAGTCTTTCCCAGATATCCAGAAATTGAGGGAATCTGTCACAATCAGACTGGCGCTACAAGACATACCTAAGTAGTCTACACTGAAAATGAAATAATGATGACTACCATTGTAAAAACACATGAATGTGCAAAACTCTCTAGAACCAAAACACAAAAGAAAAAGAGAAGACATCAAACTATAGCATAAGAGAAAACTACCAAATCACACACACACACACACACACACACACACACACACACACAAAAGAGATGGAAAGGAGCGAAAAATGAAGAGAATAAAATTACTGAAATGACAGGAAGTACTTGATACCTACCAATGACAATATTGGCTGTAAATTGATGAAACTCACCAATCAAAAGGCCTAAACTGGCTGAATGGATTTTAAAAAGAAGGCCCATATACATGCTGTCTGTATGAAACCAACTTCATTGATAAAGATACACATAACCTAAAAGGGAAAGTCTGGAAAAAGTATACCCTCAAAAACATGGTACTACCCAAATATGTAGAGCAAAGAGCAATAGATTCAAATGATGGGACTGACCCGGATACGGTAATGATCGAGAACTTCAGCATCCCCATTTAGCTCAATGAGTCCAGGTGGAAGAACAACAAAGAAACTTTTGACTTGAATCACACTAGAGACGAACTGACTTAACATTTATGGAACATTCCATCAAACAGCAACACAATATGCATTCTTCTCATCAGTGCACTCTCCAAGATATACCATATGTTACACCACAAATCAAGTCTCAAAAGCTCAGTATATTAAAAACAAACAAAATCATAACATTTTCTTAGGGCAATATAATCAAAACATAAAAATACAAACAACTGGAAATTGATGAACATACTCCTAAATGAACCAATAAGCAAATGAAGAAATTAAAAGGTAGAAAAGTTTCTAGAAAGATTAGAATGATGACATAAAATATTAAAATCTGTAGGACTGGGCAAAGTTTTACCAAAAGGGAATTTAAGGTCAAAAATTTATACATAAAAGTAGAATTACCTCAAATAAATAACCTAACATATAAAAGTTAAGGGCCAACCAAATTGAAAATTAGTGGGAGAAAACAAGTAATAAATATCCAAAAACACTGAAATACAAAAGATCAATGACAAAATAGTTTCGAAAGGATAAAATGAACAAGCCTTAGTGAAGCAGATCAGGGAAAAAAGGTGCCATTACAAACAAAATCAGAGATGGAGAATGCAGACATCACAACTGATAGAAACAATCATAGGACACTATAATATTTACAGATAAAACATGGAAAAAGCTATTCAAAATGTATAAATTTCTGAATGCACACAAGAAGTAGAGATACTAAACAGATCACTAATGAGTAATGAGATTAAAACATTAAGTAATTCATGCTTTAATTAAATTCTTCCATCAAAAAATTGTCAGGACTTTGGAGTTAAATCATACAAAACATTTAAGAAAGAAGTAATGCCAATTAGTTCTTAAACTATTCCAGCACACTAAAAGGCAAGTCACTCTGCAAAACACTTATTACAATGCCAGGATTACGGTGATACCCAGGCAAAGGTAAGAACAACAAAAAGAAAAGAAACAAAAAAAAAGGTTGAAAGAAAACTACTGACCCATACTCCGAATGCATACAGAAGCAAAAATTCTTGGCAAATTACCAGCAAACTGAATTCAGCAGCACACTGCAAAGATCATACAATGTGATCAACTGGGAGTCATTTCAGTCATGCAAGACTGTCTCAACATATAGAAATCAATAAATGTAATATGTCACATTGAAGGGTGAGAAACAAAACTGTATGGTCATCTTAATAGGTACAAGGAAAGCATTCAATAACATGCAACATTCCTTCATGGAAAATCTTTCAACTGAGGTGTACAAGAAATGTACCTTAAATATCAATGGCTGTATGTGGAAAAACCATAGGCAATATCCTTCTCAATGGAAGCTTCTAGCTTTTCTCAAACAATCAGAAAGAAGGAAAAGATGTCCGATTGTACCACTCAATTCATATAGTACTTTATATCCTGTCAGAGCAGTTGGACAAGAGAAAGTTTAAAAAGACAAACAAATTGGAAGGGAAGAAGTGAAATTATTTATGTTTGCAATTACCTAATGTGTTATATGCAGAAGAAAAATTCTAAGTGCTCCATCAAAAACTATGAGCATAAAACTCTAATCCCAAGGCTCGGGGGCTGATATTGTAAGTCCAAGGCCAGCCTGTGCTACCCTGTGAAACTGTTACAATTTATAAGTGAGTTTAGTAAAGATGCAGTACACAAAATCAAAATACAAACCTAACAGCATTTTTATTCAACAATAATGACCTGTCTGTAAAAGAAATTAAGAAAGCAATCCCTTCATACAAACTACGTAAAATGTACAATACTGGGAATAAATTCATCAAGAAAATAAAAGATTTCTACAATGAAAATTATAAAACATTAGTGAGAGAAACTGTAGAGGACACACACAGATAATCTCTGTCCATGGACCAAGAGATTCATTATTTTGAGAAATGTCAATAGTACCAAACAGTATATTCAGACTCAATGGAATTACCATCCAAATGTCAGTGATCTTCTACTAAAATATAAAAAAGTCTTAAATTTCAAATGGAATCAGAAAATACCTAGTTTAGCAAAACAATATTGATTGAGGAAGAAAAACAATCTGGAGGGAACAGAATACCTGAGTTCAAAACACTACAAAGTGTTCTGGCATATGTACAGACACATAGGCCAACAAAACAGAATAGAGCATCCACAAATTGATCTGCATTCAAACAGACAAAAGAGTTTTGACACAAGGGCCAAAACATAGTCATCCAATCATTGATGCAGATTCAGAGAAGTGAAACTATGCCTCTCACTCTACATAGAAATGAATTAAGAAGCTAAATCTAAAGCATGAAATTAGTATTGGTGTAGGCAATCATTATTAGGTGGGACTACAAAAAACCCCACACAATCAATAGATCAATGGGATTAGACAAAACTAAAAGCTTCTACACAGCAACCTAAGAAATGAACAGTATTAAGAGATAACTTGCAGGAAGGGAGAAAATTTTGCAAGCTAATCATTTGGCAATGATTGAGATCCAGAATATGTAAGAAACTCAAAGGGATGACATTAAAAAAATATACAAACAGACAGGGTACACAAGCCTGCAATCTCAGCACTCTGGAAGCTATGCCAAGAGGATCAGGAATTTGAGGCTAGCCTGGGCATTCCAGAGCAGCCTGTACTTCAGAGAAATACCCTCGTCAAAACCACCATAACAAAAACATAAACAAACTTAACAACAAATAAAAGAAAAAGTGGCAAGTCTCACTAATAACAAAGAAATACAAATCAAAACTGCAATGAGATATACCTCATCTCACTTAGAAAAGCTATTATTGACAATAAGAAATTCTGGTGAAGATGTGGAGAAAAGGGAGCTATCCTTTTGTGGTAGGAATGTAAATTAGTCTAGCCATTATGAAAAAAAGTAAGGAGATCCTCAAAAAAACTAATAATAAATCCAACTATATGTAGAAAGATATTTTATGATCCAGATATATATTCAAAGGAAATGAAATCATTATGTCAAAACATATCTGTATCCCATGTTTATTGTGGCATTATTCACAATAGCAAAATTATAGAATTGACATGCATGTTCTTCAGTAGATAAATGGATAAAAAATGTGGTGCATATACACAATGGAATATCATTCAGCCACAAAAAGAAACGAATTCTCTCATTGCAGCAACACAGATAGAACTGGAGATTACCATGTTGAATGAAATCACCCTGATCCAGGAAGGCAAATACTTCTTGGTCTCACTCATTTGTAGAAGTTAATGTCAATTATTTCTATCTCTCTTGTAGAAGAATAGAATAGCAGTCACTAAATACTGGAGACAGCACAGGTGAGGTAGAATGGGAAAAAGTTCAGGAAAGGACACCTGAGCACAGAGTGGAAGAACTACTTCTGGTTCGTAGGTAGGACTGGCTATAATTTGAAAACCCTCTGCTGTATTTCAAAATGACTAGGCTAAACCCCTAAACTTCCACCACAACAATTCAATGCCTGAATCCAAAAAATAATAAATTGGCTGAAACTTCTGAGAGAGAATTCAGAAGCCTCTTGTGAAAAATAATCAATGACCTCAATGAGGAGTCAAATAAAAAAATATGAAGTTAGGAAATCAATCCACAAACTAGACAGGAAAGTCAGCAACATCGAAGAGAAATTCAGCAAGGATATAGGCATTTGAAAAATAACAAAGCACAAATGTTACAAATGAAAACCTCAATAAGACAAATGTAAACCATAGTAGATACTACTATCAGCAGACAAGATTGAACAAGGGAAAGAATATTAGAGATGGAGGACAAGATCTAGGAGTTGTCACAAAACAAAAGAAAGAAAAAACAAATACACATGAATATACCATACAAACTCTGGGGCACAATCAAAAGACTGAGCCTAAGGATTCAGGGGTGGAAGATGTAGCTGAAATACAAATTGAAGGCATACAAACCTGTTCCAATGAAATCATAGCAGAAAATTTCCCAAATCTATTGTAACAATTTAGACACTCCTATACAGCAGGCATTTCAAACTCCAAATAGACGTGATCACAAAATAATAACCCTATGTCATGTCATAATGAAAAATGCCCAAATTAGAAACCAAAGAAAGGACACTGAAAGCCATGAGATAAAAATGGCACCTTACGTACAAAACTAATCACATAAATATCACCCCAGACCCCTCTGTACAAACCTTAAAAGCCAGGGGAGCATGGAGCAGTATAATTGAGGCTGTTTGAGAAAATAACTGCCAAACAAAAATACTACATCCAGCAAAGCTCTCCTTAAATCTCAATGTAGACATAGGGGCCTTCAAAGCAAGGATAAGCTAAAGTAATCAAGTCCACCAAGCTTGCATTACAAAGGATACCCAAGGGAGTAATTCACACAGAAGAGGATGAAAACAATCACAAAGACAAGAGATGAGGAAAGAATAAAACTCAAAAGGGGAACTGATGAACACATGAGAGAGTAAGGAAAGTAGCAAACATAATTACCTCATTAAACAGCAAAACCTAAAGATGAACAAAGCCAAAGATAAAGAAGCATCAACACAAGACTCAATCTGGGGAAAAAATAGAAATATAGGAATCAGTAAATACCACTCAAATATAACCCTAGAGGTAAATGGATACAGATTGTCAGTTTGGATCAAAAAGGAAGATTCAACATCTGCTATCTACAGAAATTTCACACCTCACAACCAAAAACACAAATTAAAAAGAGGAAGGATGGGAAAAAGATTTATCAGGCATGCAGAAATCAAAAGCAAACAGGAGTAGTTATTGTCAAATTACACAAGCCAGATTTTAGGTGAAAATCAATCAGAAGAAATATGAAGATCACTATATTCTAATAAAGGGAATAGTCCAGCAAGAAGATATAACAATGCTAACTACATATGCACCAAACATCAGTGTCTCTAGTTCATAAAACAAACATTTCTAAGGTTCAAAGGAACAGATAGAGCTGAATTCAAAAATGAGGGGGAGCTCAATACCCAACTCTCAACAAGAAGCAGAACACAGAGACAAAAACTATCAAAGCTATCCAAGAACTGAAGGATACTGTGGACTTTATAGACATTTATGGAGTATTTCATCCTATAGATTACAGTTTTCTCAGCAGCCCATGGAACTTTCCCTAAGGTCACATCCTAGGTAATAAAGCAAATCTCAACAAAAAATTGAAATAACCACCTGTATCCTAACAGACCATAAATGGAATAAATCCAGAAACCAATAGCAAGGAAAGCCTTAAAACATATTCAAACTTTTGGAGATTGAACGATCAATGGGTCATGAAAGATACTAAGAAATTCCAAGATTCAAATGAAAATGTGAACACAACTGACCAGAACCTTCAGGATACAGCAAAGGCAGTCTTCAGAGAGCAGTCAACAGCCATGAGCACCCTCATCAGAAAATTAATCTGATGTTGTCTTTGAAACTTTTACAAAAACAAGAACAAGCCAATCCAAAACATCATAGATGGAAAGAAATTGTAAAAATCAGGCCAGTAATCAATGAACTGGTCTCCACACCAAAAGAATGATACAATACAATAAAGAATGAATCAAGGAAACAAAAAGTTGGTTCTTCCAAAAAAATAAAAATAAAAACAAGATTGACAAACCTTTAAGGAAGCTAACCAAAAGAAGAAAGGAAAAGATCTGAATTAATAAAATCAGAGATGAAAAGGGAGATATAACAACAGGCATCATGAAATTCAGAAGATCACATGGGAAAACTTGAAAATCAAGAAGAAATCGATACATTTCTAGACACCTAGGACCTACCAAAATTGAACCAAGAAGTCATTAAAAAATTAAACAGATCAATAAAAAGCAACGAGATTCAGACTGTTATAAAAAACCTTCCACAAAGAGATGCCCAGGTCCTCACGAACTCACTGCTGAATTCTACTAGACCGTTAAAGAACTAGCACCAGGTCTCCTCAACATATTCCGTAAAAATCAAAAGGAAGAACCACTACAAAACTCATCGTATGAACCCAATATTATCCTCATACCAACAACAGGTAAAGACACATAAAAGAGAAAAGTTATAAGCCGATGTCCCTAGTGAACGTAGATGAAAAATTCTCGACAAAATACTTTATAACAGAATCCAACAACACATTAAAAAGTTCATATACCCATACATGAAGATCAAGTAGGCTTCATTCCAGGGATGCAAGTACGGTACAACATATGCAAATCAATGAGCACAAAAACAGAATCAAGGACAAAAACCACGTCATCTTATCAACTGACCCAGAAAAAACCTTTGACACAATTGAACATCCTTTCATGAAAAAAATCTCTGAAGAATCTAGAAATTGAAAGAATATTCCTTACTGTTATAAAGGCTATGTATGCCAAACCTACAGCCAACATTATACTAAATGGGGAAAAAATGAAACCATTTCCTCTAAGATCAGAAACAAGGCCAGGGTATCTACTCTCCCCACTGTTATCCAAGATAGTACTGCAATTCCTAGCAAGAACATTAAGACAGGAGAAAAAAAGGGATTCAAATGGGGAAGCAAGAATTCTAATTATTTTTACATGCAGAGGATACTTGAAAGACCAAAAAATCTCTTAGAAGATTCTAAGCATGTTTAGCAATGAAGTAGCATACAAAATCAATACTCAACAATCAGTAGCCTTTCTATACACAAACAATGAACAGTTTGAGAAAAGAATCAGGAAAACAAACCCTTCACAATAACTTCAAAAAAATTAAAACACCTCAGGATAAATTTAACAAAGTAGGTGAGACACCTACACAATAAAAATCATAAATCACCAAAGAAAGAAATCAATGAAGACATTAGGATATTGAAGGATAGCTATGCTCGTGGGTCAGCAGAATCAAAATTGTGGAAATGGAGTATTATTTGGCCATAAAGAATCACATTATGTAGTTTTTCAGTAAATGCGTGGAACTGGAGAACATCATGTTAAGTGAAGTAAGCCAGGCTCAAAAATTCAAAGATCACATTTTCCATAATACATGGAAGTAGCACCTATAAGATAAAATGTATGCATAAATACATCCACAATATTATATTCACACACACATACACACACATACATATGCACACACACACACACACACACACATATATGTGTGAGAGAGAGAACATGATTATATTAGTGGGTCTGTGTGATGGGACTATGGAGATGTGGGAAAAGGAAAGAGAATGTGTGAGATTGAAATTGCAATGTTGAAACACTGCATCTGTGAATTAAGATACGATGACACAACATACTGTAAGCTGATGAATTTTAGGGGACCAGGGTGATAAACAAAGAGCAAGTCATAGCAGGGAGGATAATCTGATTAAATCTGACATATACAGGTCTAAAATACAAAAGTGAAACCCCCTTGAACTATCTAGCTACACTTTTTAAAAAGGAAGGTAAAACAGGCCCTTTCCAAGGTGGGTTACAAGAGGGAAGGAGAAGGGCTTAAGGAAAAGGTGAGGGAAGTTGAACATGGTGGATGTATTGTATATTCATGTATGAAAATACAGTAATGAAACCTGCTGAAATTGTTCTTAGGGAGTGGAGCGGGGACAAGGGAGAATGATGTAGGGGGTGAATCTAATTAAGTATGTTGTAAGCACATATGTAAATGTGACAATGTACAAATATTACATGCTAACAAAAACATATTGTGAAAACAAACTGTTGGGCCAGTGAAAAAAATCAGTATTTTTTAAGGATTGAAGGGAGGGAAGGAATGAATAGATGGGAAGAAATCTAGAGAATTTTTAGAACAAAGAAACTGTTCTGTATGGCATTGTAGTGGTAGATACATGCCATAATGCATCATTAAGCCCACAAGACATAATAGCAAGGTTGGACTATAATGAAAATGTTGGATTTTGACAGATTATCTTTCCATGTACAAGAACCAGTTCCAACAAATCTACCACTCTGATGGCAGATAATAATAATGGGAGAGGATATTTACAGGTGAGAACTGACAGTATATGCAAAATCACTGAAATTTCCTCTTAATATTTTGTGTACCTAAAATTTCTCTAACAAATAAAGTTCCAAAAATTATGAAGAGGAACTTGGTTAAGTAGCAGTAATGAGTAAGAAGAAGGATTTGATAACAAAAATGAAAGAAGGTTAAATTTAATGAGTGATTATTAGTTAGCTTTGTTTGACAGATTATTTTACAAAAATTAGATTCAAGAGGCCAAGGATGAAGCATAAGTGGAGAAAGAGCTCAACTGATTCACATTACAATTTAATCAGAAAAGGATTTTCATCAGTTCCTCCCCTTGTTTATGAGGAACACACACCCACTTTCCTCTGAACAATTTAAATCCACTTCTCTTTCAGTAATATTTTGTTTCTTAAGCACTTGCTGAACCATCAACTTGACAGAGGTAGTAGCGAAATTTTTGGATGGTGGAAGCAACCAGACATTTAATGAACTAAATGTCTGAAACAGAAAGAAACACCACACAATGCTTGGTGCAGACTCTCACTGCACAGGATATCAAATCACATGGAGACTTCTGTGTTAAGTTTTGTGTGTGTTTAGGTGATGAATCATGATCTTGTGCTTTCCTGGGTTCTACTTTGATTTTATAATAGAACATACATCAGAGAAGTTACAGAAAGATCTTCCAGTTAGAGTTATTTCCTGGAACATATCATGGAAGATTGAGGAGTTCAGTGAACTCCGGCAGTCCAGGCAGGAAAGTTGACTACAGAAAATTATTATGATGCTTACTTAAGGTTTATATTCAGTTATCTTTCATCTCACTGACTTCTCAGTGGTGAAGGTCAGCTGTAAGTAAACCCGGGGGGTTAATTGCTCTGAACAACAACTTGTTTTAGTTCTCAATGACACCAAGTCACAAAGTTGGGAGAAAAAACCCTGCTAATTCAGAGAGTTTGTAGCTGTATTCTGAAGAATATCAGAATTGAGAATCTGATAAAACATGAACAAAACTTGCAATATGGTAGAATCTAATCCAATATACAGTAGGTAATGAAGCTTTAAGGCCAATGAGCTATTGCACAAAGCAACACTATCCTTGGTCACAAAATACATCTGGTCTTACGGTAATTTTGTCTGATGACTTACGTGAACTTTATGTTCTTGAAATGCCCATTAAAAGCTTGGTTTTAGATGAGATCAGGCACATTCAGGGTAGTATGGCCAAAGACAAATGTGGTATTTATACACCAGGGAATTTTACTCCATCACAAAAAGAAAAAGATTTTGTCATTCACAATTAAATTGATGGAACTGGTGATCATCATCTTAAGCTAAGTTAGTGGGGCTCAGAAGGCCAAAAATCACATGTTCTCCCTCATATGCGGAATATAGACCTAAAACACCTGCAGTAATATCATTGGATATGGGTCACATGCTAAGGGGAGAACGTGCACGGGAGGACTAGGGAAAGGGAAGAAAACCTAAAACTTGAATGTGGCTGATGTGCTCACTGTAGAGGAGTGAACTGGCAGAGGCCATTATGGGAAGGGGACCAGAAGTAGTGAAGATGTCTGGCACACATGAACCAATGTGGGTTGCAATACGCATGTGCATGGAAGCAATGCTAGGAGTCTCTCTGTATAGCTATCTTTACCTCAAAGTAGCAAAAACGCTAGGTCTTTCTTATTATCGCATGTTTTCTCTTCAAAAAATCAGAGAACAAGAGGGCAGAACAGGTTCTTCCCAGAAGCAGTTGGTGGGGAGGGTGCGGGGGATGTGGCCCAAACAATGTACACACATGTAAGTAAATGTAAAAATGAAGGAAAAAAGTCATTGCATTTTAGCATTAAAAAACAAAATAGTTGAGTTATATCCTTGCTATAATTTGGTAAGTATTTACCCAAAGGCCCATGTGTTAAAAGTTTGGCCTCAAGCCTTTTTGAGGTTGATCCTTTAAGGAACGGGGCCACATGGAAAGTTTTTACTTTTCAGGGTATTGTGAACATGACCTTTTTTTTTTTTTTTGGCTTTCCAGAGACAGGGTGAATTTCTTTCTTTTTTTTTTTTTTTTGTCTTACTTAACCCTTGTGGTATTTGCCTTACAAGAAGCCCCAATGCAATAGAGGCACTGACCATGGTGTGAAAATTCTAAAACTGAGCCAAAATAAAGCTTTTTTCCTTATAAGTCACGTTACCTCAGGAATATGTTGTAATAACAAAGTTGACTTGTTACAAGTACAGATTCCACTGAATCCCATGTGAATAAGGTGAGACTACTCATTTTGAGTCTGAATCTCAGAATTATGGAGGGGAGAAAAAAAAGATTAATGTTTTGTTTCTGGTCACAAAATTATATTCTCCTACATTATTATGAATTACAGGTGATTTAAGTAGAAATTATGAGATTCCTAATGCAAGAAAATAGGACATGAAAACACCAGCAACATTAAAAACAAAAGCTGTCTCTTCATTGATCGATTCATTTAGTCTTATGAAACTAATTCTTATTGTGCTTGACTGCCAATGGGTTGACAGTTTAAATACATCCACAAGTTCAACCAGTGTCTGGGAATGCTAGGTCCAACACTATGGTTTCAAAGTTATTTAACAAATATCATCAAAAGCCTGTTCTCCAAATTACCTCTTATATCACTTTATATGGATTTCTGAAAAGTTTCCTTTTAATTAGAAAAAAGCTCTTACCTGTACAAAATGTCAGTAATTAACTGATAAGGACTGAAGGAGTGACTCAAGTGGTAGAGTGCTTGCCTAGCAAATGTGAGGCCCTTCTGAATTCAAACCCCAGTACTGCCAAAAATGAAGAATTAATTGATAAAAGTCTTCAAAGAAATATTAAAAATATGACAAGTTTATCATAAACGTAGTATAATTGATAAAGGAAATACTGTTTCTATAACATAGTTTTAAAGAATGAAATAGTTACTAATTCATATTAAACTGTTAAGAGGAGCCATAGCACCAGCAGCACATATAGTTAGTAAGAACAATAATAAATCTCTAGAAACTTCAGAAAATTTTTGAAGTAATTATATTAATAATTATTTGGCTCATAGTGGCCTCTCTATTCTCCTTATACTGATCCCATCCTGCTTCCATCTGCCTCAACCCACTGTCATCTTGAGACTGAACACCATGTGTTCAATGAAGTTTCAGAGTTCTGATGGAAAGATGTTTGAAATTGATGTAGAACTGCCAAATAATCTGTGAGCAACAAGACCACGTTGGAAGATTTAGGAGTGAATGATGAGGGGGAGGAACCAATTCCTCTTTAAATGTTAATGCTGCAACAATTTTTAAAGTCCATTCAGCAGTATGTCTACCACAGGATTGACTGTTTTCCTGAGGATGATAAGAAGAAAGGAAAGCAAAGAGAGAATATTCTTCTTGGGAACCAAGGATTCCTGAAAGTTGACTAAAGAACACTTTAGGAAAGTATTAGAAACGCTAGGAAAAATTAGAAACTTTTTCTGGCTACTTAAACATCAATTGCTTTGTTATCATTACAAGCAAAATTATTGCCAATATAATTGAAGGAAAAACTCCTGAGGAGATTCACAGGATCTTCAACTTGAAAAATGACTTTACTGACAAGGAGGGAGCCCTGGAACACAAGGAGAATCAGTGGTGTAGATAGAAGAGAAATGTGCCTGACAGCATAAACTATCAAGATTGTTCCAAATACTATTTATACCAATGTGTAAAACAGTATATATATATATATTATATTGTATGTGCATTATTATATGTATTTATTATATTATTATATTTTATATTACATTACATAAGTGTATATATTGTGTATGCATACATGGGGAGAGAGAGAGAGAGAAAAGAGATAGAGAGAGAGAAAGAGAGACAGAGAGACTCCTGATTTTTGCAAGAAAATCTAAGGGAAGATTTAAAACACAATGTAAACCTTATAAAAGTATTTAGACCTTCAGGACCCAACAATTCAATTCAATTCAATATTATGCATATTAAAACAAATGAGTAAGTGTTCAATCAGAACTACATAAAATAAATTCATGGCCAGGTGGGTGGTACATGCCAGTAATCCCAGCTACTCAGGAAGACATAGGTAGGAGGACTTCATTCAGAGTAGGCCAGCTACAGGCTCAGCAACAATCTGAGTCCTTTTCCAAAAAATAACTGAAGCAGAAAAGGGGTGGGAGTGTAGCTGAAGTTTCAGTGCCAACCCAGCAGGTCCAAGGCCCTGAGCCCAAACTCCATTACTACCTCCCCTCCAAAAAAAGAAAAAGACGTCTGCCAATTAGTTTTGAAATGCTACACAAGGACAACCAAAAATATCTGCCTAGTTATACATTGTCACAGCATGCAATGGGGCTTAGATATTAGACGAGTACACAAGCTGTATATAACCTTAAGAATGATGTCCTCACTAAGAACTTTTAAAATTAACTGTGACTTATAATTCATGTTAATTTTCCTTTTTAAAAACCTTCCATTATGAACGGATGTGTCAGTATCTAAAATGGATCTATTTTTCTTTCAGCTCAGCACTTGGTAAAGGCTTTGAACATAGGAAGAAACATGATCGATCATATACAGTTTAATAATCTAAACAAAGAAAAGGTATCTGTTTTCAAAAGACCAACCTTGGAAAGATGGCAAGCTGTGCCTGGTGAAAAAAGCCTGCAGCTGTACTACTACAGAGCAGTTTGCTACTCTCGAGGCTGACGCAGGCAGACTGCAAATTCTAGGCCTGGACGAGCTACATGGTGAGTTTGTGGCCAGCATGACCAATTATGGGACACAATGTCAATAGTCAAAAGGACTGGGATGTAGCTCAGTGGTAGTGCTTATCTAGTATGTTTGCTTGGATTTGCAGCACCACCAGAACAAATAAAGGCTAGGTGTATACATGTTCAGGAAAGGGGTTCATTTAGCTCACAGTGCTGGAAGCCCAAATCCAAGAACAAATGGCCCTGTCTGTAGGATCCCTGGTGAAAAGCATATGGCTGAAACCTGAGAAAGAGTTGGCTGTGCACAGGAGGGCCTGTGTAGAAGTCAGGAAGCAAGAAATTTTGGGGACATGCCAGATTCCCTTACAACCGGCTCTCCTGGGACTTCCCAGGAGGGTGAGCATGAACTCCAGGGATTAAATCATTAATTTTTTCTACTGGTGGCGCCCCCATAACCTAATCATTTCCCATGGTCTCACCTCTTTATTTTCTTCATTCCTTTCTCTCTCTCTCTCTCTTTTTTTTGGCAGTTCTGTGGTTTGAACTCATTGCTTTACACTTGCTAGGCAGCACTCTCCTGCTTGAGCCAGGTCGCCAGCTCCATTTGCTCTGCTTATTACTGGAGATCAGTGCCTACTTTTGTCAAGGCTGTCTAGGAACGTAACTGAACTATTTAATGCTTCGCACCAACTCAGGAGTGGCAGGCACATGCCACCATGCCCGGGTATTGGTTGATATGGGGTCTTGCTCACGTCCATCTCCCTCCACCCCCACCTCCCTCTGGCCTGGAAAGCCAATCCTAATCTCAGTCTCCAGCGTAGCAAGGATTACAGGTGTGTGTTTCAGTGGCCTACCTAAATCTCAGCTGTTAAAGGTTCTACAATCTGAACATTCCCACTGGGAGCAAACCTGTAGCATACAAACCTATGGGAAGACAAACCACATCCACACTATAGCAATAGCTGAACATATAAACATACACATGTATACACATACATGCAGAATTTTGCTTGTATTTCAAATTTACTTGTGATGGGTAATATGTGATTTTCCATTTAGAGCTTTTTAAACACTCACCAACCAAATCTATGGTTTTAAGTTTTGATTTTATGACTTTTTGTATAAGGAATATTTCCTTTGGATATTTACTTTTTTTTTATTTGAGAAATACGTAGGTATAAAAGGTAGGATGATAGCATATCTTGAATTATTCCAATTCTTTGGTGTTCAGTTTCAGTTTGGAAATTCAACATTGTGTTTCATTGGCTGGAGTCAGCACCCTTGCCTACCAGCTGAAAAGATCTTTTATTCCATCCCTGGAATTGAAAAAAAATGCAATAGCCAAGAGTGCTATTCTGTCTCAGCCCCATCCTCCCCTCTTCCCTAATCCTTTGGCAGCACCAAAAGACCTGGCACTGTAACAGACCATTTTGCAAGAGAGAAATCAACGAAGGTCACCTTTCATGTTAGACTTCTGTATATGGCTTTCTATACCAAAGGCAATTGCTGAATGAGAAAATGTATCGTCACAGTCATTAATATTAGACAATCGTGGACAAACGTACCAGAAAGTCCATCGCATTGGCATTTCCAGTTTGAGTACAGATTCCAAACGTATGCCTGAGTTTCTTCTACTATGAGTTTGTTCTTGTTAGAAAGGGATGTTTTTGGCTTTTGCTCTTTCTGTAAAGGGATGTCTGCCTACTTTGTGGCCCAATTAACTTTTGTGAGTTTTTAAGACTTGGAAAATAAAACAGCTGAAATAGAATGACAAAATATTACCTTCATTAATGAATTGGAAACTGTACAAGGCAAATTTAAGTTCATGTTTCAATGCTGTTTTTAGGATGTCTTCCTGCCTCCTAGAATCAAGTGGTACCACTAGTGTGAATTCACCTGGATGCGTTAGGGCTCTCTTGATAGAACTTGATGACCACAAAACATTTTGCAACCGTGTCAGCTTTCAATATGTGCCCAGACACTCAGTTACTACCCAGTTTGTGTTTTCGGTGTGAAATATGAAACAATTTGTTAGATTTCCAACTTAAAAATCACTTAATTCATGTTTACGTCTACTTCTTATGTCATCTTCTTATATTCAGTACTCTTATGTGGGGAAAAAAAACTTCCCAAACTACTTTCCTGTAAAAAGGAAATTTAACCTTTTGTTCTTTTTTTTGTGGTGGTGCTTGATGGAGGTACATTTTGACATTTACAAAAGTTCTTATGATATATCCTACTTGAATTCGCCTGATCCACCATTCTCCTTCATCCTTCCCAACATGCCCCTCCTCCCATTCCAGGAACAGTTTCAAAAAGTACTAGTTTTCCATTTGCATATGTGTGGTCACATCACCTGCACCACATTCACCCTCCCACACCCTTCCTCAATTTCTTCCCCCTCCCACTGGTACCAATACCAAGTACGACCTGTTCTACCCTCTTGTTTCTAATTTTGTAAAAGAAAAAAATGACTTTTTTTGTTTAAGATAGTTATACATGGAGTTTCCTCGTGACATTTCCATGCACATATGTATTATAGCCCAAATGGAATCACCTCCCCTATTTTTCTTCTTTCTACTTTATTCCCCTTCTTATGGCAGGTTCTACATTCTATATCCATTCTTGTATAGAGAGTACATCATCGACCGTATTCGTCTTCTTAACTT
Organism: Castor canadensis; assembly: GCF_047511655.1. NCBI lineage: Eukaryota > Metazoa > Chordata > Mammalia > Rodentia > Castoridae > Castor > Castor canadensis. Next base: position 139,768,904 of record NC_133405.1, read on the forward strand.
CTTTTTTTTAACCTTCCCCTTCTCATATGTGATTTTCACTCCTTACCATGGCCTATTTTTCATAATGGTGCTGTATTTACATAAGGTCTGTATTCCACATATGAGGGAGAACATGTGCCTTTTGGTCTTCTGAGCCTGGCTAGCTTCACTCAAGATGATATTCTCTAGTTCCATCCATTTATCTGCAAATGACAAAATTTCATTCTTGTTTGTGGCCGAGTAAAATTCCATTGTGTATAAATACTACATATTCTTAATCCATTCATCAGTAGTGGAGCATGTTGGCTGTTTCCATAGCTTAGCTATTGTGAATAGTGCTGCCATAAACATGGGTGCGCAGGTGCCTTTAATTTAACCTGACTTGCATTCCTTTGGGTATATCCCTAGAAGTGGTGTTTCTAGATCACATGGCAGTTCCAATTTTAGGTTTTTGAGGAGCCTCTGCACTATTTTCCATAGTTGTTATACCAATTTACATTTACACCAGCAGTTTATGGGGATTCCCATGTCCTTTCCAACATTTGTTATTGTTTGTGCTCTTGATGGTAGCCACTCTAACAGGAGTAAAATAGAATCTTAATATGGTTTTCATTTGCATTTCCTTTATGGCCAGGGATGGTGAACTTTTCTTAAGTGTTTTTGGCCATTTGCACATCTCCTCTAAAAAGGCTGTGTTCGGTTCACTTGCCCATTTCTTTACTGGGTCATTGATTTTCGGGGAGTTCAGTTTTTTGAGCTCCCTATATATTCTGGTTATTAATCCCTTGTCAGATATATAGCCAGCCAAGATTTTCTTCCATTCTGTGGGCAACCTCTTCAATTGAGGGACCATTTCTTTTGTTGTGCAGGAGCTTTTTAATTTAATGTAGTCCCACTTGTCAATCCTTTCTCTTAGTTGTTGACCCATTCAATTTCTATTGAGGAAGTCCTTACCAATGCCTGTTATTCCTTGCTCTTTCCTGGACTAGTTCAGAATTTCCAGTCTTACATTAAGGTCCTTAATCCATTTTGAATTGATACTTGTACAGGGTGAAAGACATGGTTCTACTTTCCGTTTTCTGCATGGAAATACCCAGTTTTCCCACTAACATTTGCTGAGGAGGCTGTCTTTTCTCCATCTTATGTTCTTGCCACCTTTAAAAATCCAGACGGGCATGGCTCTGTGGATTAATACCTGAGTCTTCCATTCCACTGGTCTTCATTTCTGTTTTTGTGCCAGTTCCATGCTATTGTTACTGCTGTTGAAGTCAGGTATTGTGACATCTCCAGTGTTGCTCTTCTTGCTCAGTATTGCCATGAGTATTCATATTCTTTTGTGCTTCCAAATGCACTTTAGGGTTGATTTTAAATCTCTGTCATGACTGTTATTGGTATTTTGATGGGAATTGCATTTAACATGCAGATTGCTTTTGCTAACATAGCCATATCCACAGCATTGATTCTACCTATCATGGGAGATGTTTCCATCTTTTGTTCTCTTCTTTGGTTTCTTTCTTCATCAGTTTATAGGTTTCTGTCTAGAGTCTTTCACATCCTTTGTTAAGTTTATTCCCACGTATTTTATTATTTTTTTTGGAGGCTTTTGTAAATGGAACTGTTTTTCTGTATTTTTTTCAGTCTGCTCATTGTTGGTGTATAGAAATGCTACTTATTTTTGTAAGTTGATTTTGTGTCAAGCTACTTTGCTGAAGCTTTTGTATCAAGCTACTTTGCTGAAGCTTGTTATGGTATCTCTGAGTTTTTTGGTGGAGTTGTAGGATCTTTTAGGCATATAATCATGTCATCTACAAATACGGTTAGTTGACTATTTTCTTTTAAATTTGTGTGCCTTTTCTTTCTTCTTCCTGCATTATTGCTTTGGCTAGGAATTCTAGGACTATGTTAAATAAGAGTAGAGAGAGTGGTCACCCTTGTCTGGTTTCTGATTGTAGAGGAAATGGTTTCACTTTTTCTCATAGTATCCTGTTGGCTATAACCTTATCATATATAGCCCTAACTATATTGACACCTGTTCTATTGCTAGTTTCTTCATTGCTTTTATCATGAGAGGATGCCAAATTTTGTTGAAGGTTTCTCCTGCATCTATTGAGAACTCTTGTGGTTTTGTCTTTGCTTCTATTAATACGCTCGATTACATTTAATGATTTGCATGTGTTGACCATCCCTACATCCCTCACATGAAAGTGTCCCGATCGTGGTGTATGATCTTTTTGATATGTTCTTGAATTCAGTTTCACAATGTTTTACTGAGGATTTTTGCATCTGTGTTCATTAAAGAGATTGGCCTGTAGTTCTTTTTTTGTGTTGTGTCCCTGTCCGTATTTTGGGATAAGTGTAATACTGGCTTCATAGAATAAATTTGGCGGTGATCCTTCCCAATTCTGCTACATGAAAAGTTTGAGGAGTGCTGGTATTTGTACATTTTTAAAGGTCTGGTAGAATTCAAAGATGTGTTCTTCAGGTCCTGGGCTTTTCTCTTTGCAGACTGTTTCTGTGTCTATCTTTTTGCATGTCACCTAGATCTGTTTAGGTGACTATTGTCTCTTGATTCAATTTTGGATGGCCATTTGTATTGAGAAATTTGTCCGTTTCTTCTAGATTTTCCAGTTTATTTGAATATAGGTTTTTGAAAGTAGTCCCTAATGATTCCCAGGATTTCCTTGGTGTTTGTTGTTCTCTCTCCTTTTCATGTCTAACTTGATTAATTTGGGTCATTTCCCTCCTCATTCTAGTCAAGTTTCCCAGGGGTTTTTCAATCTACTTCTTAAGAAGCAGTTTTTTATTTTTTTGATTCTTTGAGTGGGTTTTTTGGTCTGTATTTCATTGATTTGGGCCCTTATTTTTATTATTTTATATCTCTAAACTGCCAGGTTTTGGTGTAGCTTGTTCTTGTTTTTCTAGAAGTTTGAGATTCAGCAGTAATTAAACCTCTTAATATTGAAATATATGGCAAATTCAGAAAACATCTATGACAAGTGTAAGATACTTTCCATAAAATCAAAGTAACTTACATACACAATAACAACCTTGGAAAAGTTGAGTATTGTACATCATTTGGCAAAGTTTGTCATGCAATTCATCACCTCAAATAATCTCATTATTTTAAACTTAATTTATTTTAATAACATCAAGGAATTTTCTAGGGAAACTCCTAGAAAAATCTCAAAACCGCTTTCAGATGCATAAGATTTTATTTAAGTGATGTCAGCAACTTTGCAAAACTTTATCCACCCACAGACCAACTAAATAAACATGTTTCACAGATCAATTCCCTCTGACTGGAAGTGAGACACCAGCTGAGAGACTCCCATCCACTGAGCAATTGAGAAAACACCCACATTGAATGGAAATGCTGAGACAGACTCAAATACATATGCCCAACCTAGGTGCTGTGCCTTCAAATTGGGAAGGGAATCCCTAATACCCAGAATCTCCCTGTGGAGAGGAAGGTTTGAAGAGTTTGAACCTCACATTTAATTGCTTAAATCTAAATGACCTCTTGGATATTTGCCCTTAAGTAATCAACTCTGGGACAGCAGGGATTGTCATATCTGACACTGTCTGTACTGCAGGAAACAAGTGGAGGGTTACTTAGGTGTAGTAACCCCCCTCATTTTCAGACTGAGCCTTGCTAGACAGCCCTGACTGGCCTGTAACTCACAATCTTCCCGCATCAGCTTCTTGAGTGTTAGGAAGAGCAAGGAGATTCAATATATTGGAGACTGATTGAATCCAATAGAGAACTGAGTTCTGCATTGTCTGTGGAGAAAAATGTATGCTGGGTGTAGCTAGAGGCTAACACCTGCAATTCCAGCTTCTTGGTAGGTACATGTGGGAACGATGGTAGTTTGAAGCCAGATAGGAAAAAAAGTTAGCAAGACCCCATCTCAATCAATAGGTGGTACAGTGACACACGCCTCTCATGTCAGCTTCATGGGAAGCATAAATAGGAGTGTATCACTGCAAACAAAGCAGAAAGATTTCAAATAAAACCTATCACTAAATCTCAATGATCAGAAAACCGTGCAAATTCAAAACAAACAGTAAAAGGAAAGAAAATAAAAGCTCAGAACAGAAATAAATGAAATAGACACTAGAAATGCAAAAGATCAATAGCAATCAAGAGCTGTTTTTTTTAAATTTCTTTCTAGGTTTGTTTGGTGGTATTGAGGTTTGGACTCAGGGTCTTGTACTTGCTAGACAAGGACTCTGCTGCTTGAGCCATTTTTTAGTCAAGTTATTACTTAAAATCTTATAAGGAAAGACACAGATGGAATCACAGAAGAAATAGATACACTAAAACTAATAGCCCAGAAATACAAAGGCTTCTTTCCTTCTTTCTTTTATTTTATAGTTTTTACATTTATTCACATGTGTATACACTGTTTGGGCCACCACCTCCCCCATCCCCTCTCCCCCACTCTGTCTCTGGCAGAACCTGTTCTGCCCTCTTGTTTTCTGATTTTGTTGAAGAGAAAACATAAAAGATAATAAGAAAGACTTAGTGGTTTTGCTAGTTTGAGATAAAGGTAGCTATACAGAGAGATTCCTAGTGTTGCTTCCATGCACTGTGTCTTGCAACCTGCATTGGTTCACCTCTGCCAGACCTCTGTGCTAAGTCCTGGTCCCTTTCCCATAGTGGTCTCTGCCAATTTAAGATTATTTTATTAGCTCCTCAACAGCAAGCACATCAACCACATTCAAGTTTTAGGTTTCCTTTCCTTTCCCTATGCCTCCCGTGGTAATTCTCCCCTCAGTGTGTGACCCATGTCCAATAATATTACTGCATTTGTTTTGGTCTATAAGGACAGGGGCATGGGGTACACTGCTGGAGTTCAATAACACCAGATAAAACTCAGAAAGTTTTGGATATTGAATAGTAAAAGACTATGCGATTGGGACGATGTAGCGTCCCAATAGTGAGCACTTAGAGTCCACAAATAGAGAATGAGTACCTCCCCAGTGGGAGGGTAGATGATAGTCCCAGTGATCACTGAATCTGTTACCTTGTAAGCATACAGCTTAAAGAGACAAGTGACCTGAGGTGTGCATAGTAAGCTGACAATGGAGAAGTTCTCTGGACTTGCTATCTATATATGCATACGGTGATATAAAGCCATCTTAACAAGGGTCCTATTGTCTGACTTTATGGCTCTGGGGGTCAGAATCCCCTGAATTCTCCTAGTTCCAGGAAAAATCAGTCTTCTGTGCCCTGACTCAGTGGTCAAGCACCTTAAGAGCCAATTTTGGCTTCATGGAATGACTCTCATCCAAAATCACTGAGAATTCTATATAGTCGGAAACATGGGCTATACTGTGGAGAAAAAGAAAAGGTACTTTCCTTTATTTTAAAATTGGTGGTCAGGAATGACTGCTATCAAGGCCAGGGGAAATGAAAATATGTAATTTTGCGTGGGAATTCAGGTTGAAGGCAGAGGGATCATGGGATTCAGATTGTATGGAACCCAAGAGGCCTCTCTAAGCAGAGATCATGGAGCCCTGTGGCTTCTCCACAGGACTTTTGGGACATAAAAACTTGCATCCTGGAATATTCCTCACCTTCTGGGTGTGCAGTCCAGAACTCCACATAAAATCTTGCATTTGCAAGCTCTACATTCTGTGCTAGTTCAGCCACAGAACTAAGTGCCAATATTTCTCCCACCCTCACAGTGCAAGGTCCAAAAGCTGCATAGTGTCTTTGCTTAACAAAGTATGCATCTGCACTAGCTAGTTGACACACACAGGCTGGCATTTGTCTCACTCTTGAAATGCACAGCCCCTAAATTCTGGAAAGAATCTCTGCTTAGTGAGTTCAGTACTTGGTTCTTCCTCTTAATAGACTGCACAAGCAGCTTTAAACCTGCTGCAAGAAGGTGCATCCCTAAAGCTCTGAAAAGAATTTTAGCTAATGAGATCCACATTAACACACTGCCATGCCAGCATTTGCAGGGCCCTGCCAGTGAATAACCCCCAAAACACACAGAGAATCATTCATTCATTAATTACTAGTCAATTCTGAATTCTGGGTTAGATTATTCCAATGTATGAAGAAGCTGAGAGGAATTCCAAATCCTTCAAGTCACAAACCACTCCTGGTAGTCATCTGGAGAGCATCTCAATGGAAATAATTATGGAGGAGGGTGAGTAACCCGTTGAATTCACTATGTTATCTTTCTTCTTTTTAATTGTTATTTTTCTTTTATTTTTAAGCTTTGTACTTCTGCTTTCCTTACCTTTTAATTACTTTTATTTTCTTTTGGTTATCATTTTATTTCATATACTCTAGTTCCTTTGTGTTTTGTCCACGCTCTTAGGTTGTTTTAAGTTTTTAATTATGTCATACTTACAGTGCTGTAGATTGAGCCCAGGGCTTCATGAATGCTGGGCAGGTCCTCTGCTACTGAAATACATTCCTAGCCAGCTGAGAGAAATTGCACCTACCTTCCAAAATGAATCAGTGCCAGTCAAACCTTGGTCATCTAACCCAATCAAATTTGGATTTAAAGAATAGGAAGGCCAAAAGCCCTCCAGAAAATCATACATTCCCCAAAAGGCATAGCTATAGGGATCTCACATTCCACTCCTGGTTACTGCAATAGCAATGGAACCATTGTAGACATCACAGTAGGTATTGGAGAGCCTAAGCTTTTGTCACCCCCACATCCTGTTAAATCACACTTGGTTGACAACCCTAGAAGTGAGTATAATAGAAGGGTATCTTTGATATTGGCTGGTATCTCTCACTATGATACACCAGGAACTGTATTACTGTCTAAGCAAATGATAAAAACACCTGGTTCTTTTAGTGACAGATAAAATTTCAAATGTATGCATGATTGAAATAAGATAAGGGTGAAGAGCTATGTGTTTTAAGGAAGAAAACTACTCATTGAAATAACAGAGTTCTTCCCAACTCGTGGAAGTTACAGGCATCCAGGTTCAGGAAGCACTTAGAACCTTGTTAAACATGATCAGGAAAAATGTCTCCAAAGTACATTATCATTAACTTACTAAAACAGCAGGCAAAGAAAGAAAATTAAAGTCTGCAAGAGAAGAGCCATGTTGCATTTAAAAGTAAACACATCATACTTAGAGTGGATTACTCAGTGGAAACTTTAAAGGCCAATAAGACATGGAATGATGATTTCAAATTCTGAAAGAAAGTCAACCAAGATTGCTATACCTAGAAAGATAATCCTCTGGGATTGGAAGAAAAATGAAGTCCCCCCAAGACATGCAAAAATGTAGGGATTCATGACCCCTACACCGGCTGTACAAAAGAAACTGAAGGGATTCCTATTCCAAGGAGAAAAGGAAAGATAAACACATTCATGACAGCACATGAAAGAGCAAATTGTACTAGAAAACTAGACATGAAAATGAGAAATAGAAAAGAATCAACCATTACCAACACAGAAAAGACTAAGCTCTTACATTACAAGAGAGAAATCAACCAACACGGAATATGCAAGGCAACACAAAGAAAAAGAACACAGAAACAATGACATAATTTTCAATGTGAATGTGTACAGACTTAATTCCTATCAGTAAAAGACCCAAATAGGTTGAGTGGATGAAAGACTCAACAGAAGACTCAACAATATGCTGCCACAAACAAGTTCACATCACCAGCAAAGACATACGAAGATAAAAAGAGAAGGAATGTAAAACAATATCGCAAGCAAATGGAAACCCACAACTGAGTTTACAACAAAAAATCAGTTAGAAGTTACAAAGAGTATCACTGGTTAACTTGCTTTCACTCCTGGGATGCAAGGATGGTTCTGCAAACATAAATGAAAAATGTAATATAGAACATGAATAGAAACAAGGATGAAAATCAGGTCATAATCTCAGTAAATGAAGAAAAATCCTTTCATAAATTTCCATATTCTGAAGATGAGATGGTGGTGGGTCGCAAACTCACACCACATTTCTGTATCTCTATGAACCAGAAGTAAAACCTCAGATACGTGACTGCATAGAAAGACAAGTAAGTTAGTGGACTGGAGGAGAGTATCAGCAAAAGAACAGACCAATAATATCCAGAAAACTTTTTTTAAATTTAGATCTATAAAACAGAGAGATTAAAATGACATCCTGAGACCTATCCCAGAGCTGGGAGAAAAGCCATTTGGAGGCATTGTTTCTGACATGGAACTGGACAGAGGGAGCACAATGCATGTTCCTGTGATCACCATATCCTTTAGCACACTCAGAAGTGTGAGGAAACACATCTGCCCATGAAGGATTTTTGCGTAGAGCAAGCTGACCACAAGCACACACCCAGGACTGGTCCAGGAGTAAGGAAAAGCATCAAGGTAACATCATACAGGAAACAGATTGGCGAACATTCACTGCACTGATAGAGCACAGCAGTCATACACTCTTCCCAACAAGGAAGAAGTAACGCCTTTTGTTTTTTCACTCTTTTCTTTTTTTGTATTTTTACTTTTATCCCTATTTTAATTTTTAAATATTCTTCACAAAATCTTTCCGTTGGTGGTTTATCCTTTCTCCTGTGTTTATTATTTTTAATTTCTCTAAGCCATTGCAATCCTTACCTATGGCATCCTTCTGCACAAAATTAAACTGTATTAGTGCAAACTATTATTTTATTTACCACAATCCCACTCATTTTAACCTCTTTGCCCCATTTTTCTTCTTCCCTATTTCTTCTCTCAACCATCCTTTCTTAGTGCCTGTTTTTTAAATTCTACACTAATAATCTTTGTTTCCCAGCTTCCTTCATTACCACATAATAATGCTTGTCTCTTTAATTTGCAATGTGATTTGTGCCATTGATGGTTTATTACTTCCAGTAAGTATCTGGAATTCATATCCAATTGGTGAATTTCATACTGATGAGTTTTCAGAAACAGTCCATTCATCCTGGAACTACACGGTCTTTCCAGAACATAGAGAATAATGTGGAAAGATAGGCTTTAGGTGACTGAAACCTCCAACAAAGATTTGACTTCTGATAAACAAATCTCACTGCAGAAACACAAGAAACATGAACGATAAACCAAACTAATGCCTCAAAAAGTGAAAAAATATCATACAACAAAGTATCTGAATGATAGCAAAGTGAATTGAGTCTCAAATATTGAAATCAAAATAATGATGCCAAAAATGACCAATGAAATGAAAGAAAACATGCACGCCTCAATGAAATCAAGTAAACAGCTAAAATAATTCAAACAGAATGAAAATAGTTAAAAATCTAAAGATGATTAAAACAAATGGCAAAATGAACTCAAAGTGGATACAAATGAAACAAGGAAAGCAAGCAATACATGAAAGGGGAATTCAATAAAGATATAGACACCCTAAAAAGATCAAATTGAAATTCTGAAAAGAAAAAGTCACGTAAATCAATTTAAAAACTCAGTTAAAATCTCCTGTAGGCTGGAATAAATGGAAGACAGAATATCAGCGTTTGCAGACAAGATTAATATAATAGAAAAATCAAAGGAAATTCATGAAAACAGAGTGAAGAGGTATGAACAGAACGTATAAGAACTTTGGGACTCCATTAAAAGACCAAACATACAAATTATGGACAAGAAAGCAGAAAAGATTTATGCTAAAGCATAGGAAACATGATTTTCAAATCATGGCAGAAAACTCCTGATCTTGAGAAAGAGACGTCCATTCAGATATAGGAGGTCTTCAGGACTCCAAAGAAAAGAACAAACTAGAACGTCCACATGTCATATTATAATTAAAATACTAAGACTAGAGTAAAGGACAGAGTTTTGAAGGTATGAGGAAAAAGTGCCAAATCACTTATTAAAGGTAGAGACAGGATGTGAGGGTGATCTGGCTGCGACATCTGTCACCCCATTGATCGGCAGGGTTGAGTCAGCTGATCTGGCTGGCCAGGCGGGTGTCCCCTTCCTCCCTCACCACTCCATGTGTGTCCCACCTGAAGCTGTGCGCTCGGTCAAAGAGCACAACCATCCCGGATAGAGGAGGACCGTTCTTCGGTCAAGGGTATGCGAGTAGCTGCGCTCCCCTGCTAGAACCTCCAAACAAGCTCTCAAGGTAGAGACATCAGAGTAAGAGCATATTTCTCAATAGAAATCATAAAAGCAAGGAGGGGATGGAATGACGCACTTCACACTATGAAAGAAAATAATCAGTAACCTAGACTATTCTGCTCAGAAAGGCTGCCATTCATAATTGAAGGAGAAATAACAACCTTCCATTGATAAACAAAAAGTAAAGCAATTTATTACCAGTAAACCAATTCTGCCATACGCAAAGTAATTCTGCACAAAGAAGATAAATGCAACCATAAATAACAGGAAAAAAATAAATCTCACAAGTGAAGAAAAAACAGAGGCAAGCACTACAAAAACAATCTCATTTCTCCAAACAAAAGACATCAATTGTGGACCAAATTAAAAAACAAAGCCCAACCATTGCATATCTACCTGAAACACGTCTCATGAGCAAAGACAAACACATGCTAATGTGAGATGATGAAAAAGAACTTCTAAGCAAATGAAACCCCAAATCGAGCTATACTCATCTCTGACAAAGCAGACTTCAACCCAAAATCACTCAGGAGAAGCAAAGGTTGCTTCCTCTTAATAAAGGGAACAATCCATGAGAAGAAATTAAATTTGTAAACATATACATACTACATGTTGGCCCACCCAATTTCAGAAAGGAAAAAGTACCCTCCATAAAAGCTCAGACACACCCCACAGTAATAGTGGGTGACTTTAATACCTCTCTCTCACCTGTTGATATTTCACTTATTCAGACAAAAAATCAGCAAGGAAACCTCAGGATTAATTGACACTACAGACCAAATGAACTTCCATCAAGAACTTCCGAATACACATTCTTCTCTGGAGCCAACAGAACTTCCTCCAAAACAGAACATATTTTAGAGTAAAACAAGGCCTAAGAAATGCACTAAAATCAAAATAAATTCCTGTATTTTATTACACAGGATGATGGAATAAGGCTAGAAATCAGAAACAAGAGAAATTACAAAATCTACACTAACACTGGACTATTAACTTCTGAATGATCAGTGGGTTATTGAAGAAATAAGATAAGAAATAAAAACATTCATAGATTCAAGTGAAGATAAAAACATAATTTACCAGGTCCTCTGAGACACAGCAAAGGCAGTACTAGGGAAAAGTTTATACGTATAAATGCGTACATTAAACACAGAGAAATTTCAAATAAATAAACTAACAATGCATCTAAAGGTCTTAGAAAAACAAGAACAAGACAATTCTTAAGGAAAGAAATAATTAAATGCAGTAATTAACAACATGGAGACTACATGAATACTACAAAGAATCAATGAAACAAAAATTTGGTTTTTAAAAAGATAGGCAAGGTTTATAAACCTTTAACCAAAATTACCAAAAAAAGAGTGAGAAGACTGAAAGGAATAGAGTTAGAGATGAGAAATGGGACATCACAAGAATTACCAAAGAAATTCAGAGGAACATTAAGGAATATGTTGAAAACCTGTATTCTGAATGACTGGATAATCTAGATGAAATGAATAAATTTCTATATGCATTTTTTTCCTATTGAACAAAGAGTATATAAGCCACCTAAACAGACTTATAATAAGCCGTGAAACTACATCAGTAGTAGAGTATCCCTACAATGAAAATCACAGGGAGAGATGGATTCACAGTCAAATTCTTTCCTAAACCTCTAAAGAAAAACTAATGCAAATGTTCCTCAGACTATTCCAAAAAAAAAAAAAAAAAAACAGAGAAGAGAAGGAGCACTACTAAACTCATTTTATGAAACCAGATAAGGACACACAAAAAAAGAAAACCCTCATTCCCCATATCTCAAAGACCTGTCAGAAGGCATCATTTTGAGAGAAGGCCACCTGATCAAGTCTGAATTACTTAGGGAGCTTGAAAAAAAAAGAAGCAATCAAACCTCTGGGCATTTTGAGGCACCTGGCCACCAAGGGGCTTTGACTTAGAGCATTCTGGGAAATTAAAGAGAAATTTTCCAGAACAAAGCACCTGGTTTCCCTGACAGAGAGCTGGATTTCTGAAACTACTTGCGGGCAGGTGACTGTACAGTTGAAGGGACTTGAAAAGTCACAACCCAGATTGTTCTGCAACATCCAGAAAGAGTGTTCCAGTAAAAATCTGACACCAGAAGCAAAATCAGTGAAGGAGAGAAGCAGATAGGGCAATCCAAGTGTTCCTGTCAGGAAGACAGCAAAAACAGCCAAAGCTTAGTGGCCCCACCCTGTCTTACCACAGAACAGCTTCATTGAATAAGGTCATTTACAAAAAACACCAACCACCACTGATTGAAAACCCAACTTAGAGAAGCTGCTTGGCTGCAAGTAAGGGCAAACAGAGCTTCAAAATGGAGGAAATCTGTAGACTTAAAAGGTTGTGTCCAGTAGAGTTCCAGGTTGCAGAACCGCAGTATCTGCATGGGAGACTGCCACCAGAGGCAAACAGAGAAAGGGTGAGGATTTGATGATGGCAATCTGAAAAACAGCAAAAGGCCCAGAGGTTGGTAATCCCACCCTTTCAAACCACCTGTGTGCTACTCACAGGACAAGGGCCCCTATCTGCTCAGATCTTTCCACAGTTCAACAGGAAGTCAAAGCTCTCTATCTACAGAGGCAATTCAGACCCAAAACAACTCCATGTACAAAGCTCCTTAAGAGATTTGGCCTGGAACATGTCAATCACACCATCTCATCTGCCCTCCCCTAAAACCCCTTCCATACCTTAACCTAGAGGTACAACTCTGACCTCCTAAAACTATTCCCATAACAACCAGGATGAAAAGGACTAACTTGAACAAATACAGAGGATACAAATGACACCTCCCTCAGACAAGAAATGCAATTGTTTTTGTAGTTGTTGTTTGTCATTTTGTCTTGTTTTGTTCCTTTGTCTTCTTTTTCCCTTCATCCAAGTTGGTTTCATTTAGGCTTTTTCTTTCTTTTATTTATTCTTTCTTCTCTTCTTTTTAAAATGTGGTATCTGATTGTTAGAACCTTTTTCATTTTTTTCTCTTTATTCCTCAAATCATTCTCTATTTCCCTGTTATCAGATATAGAGCTCACACTGTTGCCTCTCCTGTCTACCTCCCCTTCCTTCCACCTTCAAACTCCCCTCCCTTCTCCATGCCCAACCCCTATAACACTCAATTTACAATCCCTATGCCTTTCAACTAGTGTTAAGCACCCCCAAAAACCAGAGTTTTGCTCCCATGCAACCTTAATGGGGAAACAGTTAAGGGTTCTAATTATTCCTTGCTCATTCATTTATTTATTTGTTGCTGAACTGTTAACCTTGCTACTCTAGTAGGGCATTTACTCACCCAAGAAAGTAAAAGAAAACAGAATGACCGATATGCAAATCACAGTGTAGAAATGTAAATATGAAACACCAAGGCAATATCGTACCTGCAAACTCCCATCACAACAACTCAATATCTGAATCCAAGGACAATGAATTGTCAAAGTATCTGAGAGAGAATTCAGAATTTGACAATTAAAAATGATCAGTGGCCTCCCTCAGAGAGCTTTCAAATATAAAGACAAATGAAGTCAGGAAATCAAAACAAGACCTAGACAAGAAATTCAACAACATAATGCTGTTCATAATGTTCAATTCAGCAAGAAATTGAGCATATGAAAAACAACCAAGTAGAAATCCCTAGGACCTAATTAAAGACCAAACCTAAGAATTCATGGGGTAGAAGAAGGAATTGAAATACAAACTAAAGGCATTCGAAATCCATTCAATGAAGTCATAGCAGAAAAATTTCAAATCCATGTAATGATATAGACATCCACATACAGGAGACATTTCACACTTCAAACACACAGGGCCAGAAAAGAAAAATTCCTCATCATATCATAATTTAAATGCCCCAAATAAGGATACTGAAAGCTATAAGAATAAAAAACCAGCTCACATACAAAAACATTTAAGAATCACTCAGACCTCTCAGCACCAACGCTGTAATCCAGGGAAACATGAAGCAGTTGAGTTCAAACTTTAAGAGAGCATACCTGCCAACCAAGAACCACTACATCCAGCAAAGCTCCCCTTCATTCTCAAGGGAGAAACAGCACCTGAAAGAAAAGGATAAACTAAAGCACTTCACATTCTCCGTGCCGGCATTTCAAAGGCTAACATGGAAGAGGACAAAAGAAAAATCAAAATCAAAAAAGGTCAAGAAAGTAAAAATCCAAAGCAGCATCAAAACAGAGCTAGGAAAGTAGCAAGCATGATTAACTCAGTGAGCAAACAAAACTCACAGATAAACAATGTCAAAAGTGAAGAGCAAGCAACATAAGACTCAATCTAGAAAAAAAACCTATAGAAATACAGGAATCAGTAAACATCCCTCAGTTATAACTCTAAATGTAAATGCCTGTAACTCTACAATCAAAAGACACAGGTGGTCTGATTGGTTCAAAAGGCAAAAATCCAACAATCTGTCTTCTACAGAATATACTTCACAACAAAAGGTACACACAACCTAAGAGGGAAGTATGGAAAAAGATCTCCAAAACATTCAGGATTCAAAAGTAAGCAGGCATAGATATTCACATATCAGACAGAGCCCATTGTCCACATAATAAAAATTCCATATGTCTTCATGATAAAAACCATACATACAGTAGATATAGAAAGGTCATACTCCAACATAATGCATGTATGTCATATTTATGACATCACTCTGAACTGGAAAAAAAGCTGTCAGCATTTCCTCTGAGACCAGATTCAATTTAAAGTTGTGTACTTTTACTATTTGCATTCCTATAATACTGGAAATTTTAACTAGATCAATCAGGCAAGAGAAAGAAATGAAATGTATACATTAGGAAAGGAGGAAGCCAAATTATTGCTGTTTGCTAATGATATGATTCTGCACTTATTAAATCTTAAAGTCTTCACCATAAGACTGCTAGAACTGATAAATTCAGTAAAGTAGTAGGCTATAAAATCAACATTTAAAAACTGAACAGCCCTGTGAATGACAAGGAAGTAAATACTATTAGCTACAGCCACAAAAAATATTAGAAATAAACCTACCTAAGTATAGAACTAAAACTCTATACAGCAAACATTACAGAACACTGAAGAAACATGTTGAAGAATATACTAAGGAGTAAAAGACCTCCTGTATTAAAGGATTTGAGAGGAGATATTGTTATGATGCCTATACTAACCAAAGCAAAATCATAAAATCTAACAGCAGAAAAGAGAGATAATCATAAAAATGTGATAATTACCTGAATACACATTGCTCTAAAGAAGAACAAGTGGCCAATAAATATATTAAAAATGCTTAACATCTTTGACCATCAGAAAACAATATTGATATGCCATCTCATCCCAGAATGACATTAGAATGGTTATTAACAACAAAACAAACTTGAACACTGGTTATCATGTATAGAGAAAAGAACCCTGGTAAACTGTTGGTAGTAAAGAGAGTTTGCTCAGCCGCTACACAAATCAGAATTGAGGCTCCAAAATATGAAAACTAGAACTATCATTTAACGCAGCCATACCACTCCCAGGAATACATCCAAAAGAAATGAAGTCCACATACAAAACAGACACTTTATACTTATGTTTATTTTAGCACTGTTCACAATACCAAGTAATGGAATCAGCGCAGGTGCCCATTGACAGATGACTGCAATTTAAAATGTGGTATAAATATACAGTGAAATATTATTCATCCACAAAGAAGAATGAAATCCTGTCACTTACAGGAAAGTGGATAAAACTGAGGACATCATGTTAAGCAGAATAACTTAGACAAAGAAAGACAGCCATCAAATACTTTATCTCCCATATGAAAAATAAGACATGGAGAAAGGATATACTGAAAGTAGAAGGTCTATTAGAGACTAGGAAAGGGAGGGAAGGATAAAAGAGGGGAAAAGGGAGGACAGATGTGATAGATGCATGAGAAATGCATGGATATACATACCACTTACACAGTTAATGCACTAATAAAAATATTATTTGCCATCATGTAGTGGGATTCAGCCAAAGGATGAGTCTATGCACATATGGAAATCAAAACACATGTTCTACCTGAGCAATAGAATTAAAGAGTAAAGAACATGCTCATTTCAATAGATGCATTTGATAAAAATGCTGAATAAGTATGTACTGGGAGAACATCTCTCAATACTGTAGAGGTCATTCCTAAAATCAAACAGATAACATTAAACTGCATGGGGAAAAAGTTTAAACCTTTCTGTGTGAGACCAGGAATAAGACAAGGATGGCAACATTTACCAGTTTCATTCAAAATGTTTAAGTAATTGCTAGCCAAAGCAATCAGTAAGAAAAAAGAAAGAATCCTGAAATAAAAAAGAGAGCATCGAATTACCATTGGTTGCAGAAGACAAGTTCTTATATGTAGAAAATGCCAAACATCCCATTAAAAACTGTTAGAATTAATTTTCAAATTCAGCATAGTTGCAGAGTACAACATCAATATGCAAAAAATCAGTAGCAACTTCACATGGTGTAAATATTGTCATCTCTGAGAAACTGGAATATTGCTGCACAACAATGGCAAGTTATCTGAAATGAAAATCAAGGAGGGTATTCCAGTAACATGGGTATAAAACCAAAATATCCAAGAATAAATTTAACTAAAAAGGTGAATGTTTTAACCTGTAAGACAGGAGAGACAAAAGAGATTTAAACAACTGCAAAGTATGAAAAGGCCTCCTGTGTTCATAAACAGGAAGAAAGAATGTTAACTAAATGCCCATACTACCCAAAGTGATTTAAGAGCCTGAGAAATCTTACAAAAACACCTAAGATATTCTTCACTGACATGGAAAAAATTGTAAAATTCATATGTGCTCTCTCGCCTGTATGCAAAACCATCTCGGTCAAAAAGAGAAAAATGTATACTACTACCTAAATTAAAACTATACAACAAAGTTGTAATAGTCAAACCAACATGAACGACATTGGTGTAAAAAGCAAACCGACCAAAGGAACAGAATAGAGAGCCAGAAAGTAAATCTACCCTTGTACAGCCAAATGGTTTTAACAAAGATGCTACGAATACATTGGAAAGATGAACTGTACAACAGAAAGCCAGAAGGTGACATAGCTGAAGTTTTTGAGTAGGAGATACCAGGCTCCACTTCTCCCCATAGATAGACCAACTATAAATCATCCACAAATATCACCTCAATGGAATCTTCTAAATAGGAGTAACAGTCACAGGAGAATTCCACAGCACATAATAAACATTTGCATTGAAAAGTTAAGAGAAAAGATCTTGCTTGGACTATGCCACAGTACTCTCCCAATTGGCACATAGCCACACAGAATAATCCCCACACAGCTTACAGAAGGAAAAGAAAACAATGGAGGCAGACACCAGGCTGCCCCATCATTCAGAGATGCATTCTTTTATCAGGGAAAATAGAGAGAAAAAAGAAACCAGCCTCCCTGAGGCCAAATACAAACAAAGCAAGAAAATAGTATCCTCTGTGACCATAATGCAAATTTTACAAAAAGCACAGAGTTTTCCACCAGTGGCATTCACCAAAGATTACATTGACAACATAAAGCACCCACAAATCTGATTTCCTCACTCACAGAAAGAGGTGAAAAATGCTATTTGGCATGTATCCCTAGATGGCTAGTTTACAATCCCAATCTCAATTCATATTTTAGGGCACCCAGAAAGAGAACAGACACCATGATGAATCTGAGAAGCAGCAAGCAAGCACTAGGTATGCTACACCTGAGAGTTTCAACAGTGCTACATGTGAGCACAAAGACACACCCCTGGTGGTGATGCACAGATGACACGCGCAGGATTTTCAGGTGCTCAGGGTTCTTGAGCCCATTCTCAGGATGAAAGCACAGGTGGACTCCAACAGCAGAGGTCAGAAAGATTTTATTTGTAGAGAAGAGAAGAGAAAGACTGCATGTTGGGGAGTGCAGGGGGACCCGGAAACCGGTGATCCCATGGGTCAGGGTGGGGAGTGGGTTTTATAGCCTTTTTTTTGCATTGCCTGTGGCACAGATGTCTCTCAGGTGCAGACAGAGGTTTCCTGGGAAGAAGAGGTGTCTCCTTGGCCACTTATCACTTTTGGGACCTCCCAAAAGTCCATACTTCATTCCCCACTCTCAATGGTCACCCTAACTGCTTTTAGGGATAGAGATGATGAAGTCTGTTCAATAACTGCTCCCTGCTGACTGGGGGCGATGAAGGGGCCCACGGGCATCAGGGCTGACCAGAGAGGGGTTGTCAAGGGGACCGTGATAAGTGGGTTGCTTTCATCTCCATCAGAGGCATTTGTAGTTTGATGGATTCTAGGCGAGAAGAAACAAACTTGCCAAGTAACATTAGAATGCAAGGCCCAAACACAAGCAAGAGAATAATGGCAACTATAGGCCCCAGAAAGGGTAGGCACCAAGTCCTGGAGGGGATCCAGGATTTTATTTGGTCTCTTATCTGTGTAGAAACCTGAGTTTCAAGAGATTGCTCCCGGAGCCACGTAGCCTGTTGGAGAATGTAATCTGCACGTTACTCTACAATGCCTGAAGTGTTCGTAGATGTGCAACAGGAAGTACTGTCTATGGCACATACCCCCTCTTGTTTAGCCAAAAGAAAATGTAGAGCCAGGTGGAGGTCCATGATCATACAGGCAAGGGACGACAAAGACCTTTGTATGTCCTTCTTGGCAAGGCCTACCTGGTCTGAGGTATCCTCTATTACATTGGTTAGGTTTTTTGTAGTTACATGATTGGCAATTACCCCATAAATGATTTCAGCTAGGGCTGTAACTAATGCTGTTATCCCTGAAACTATTAAAGTAACCTCTCTTTTATCTCTATGGGAAGCTGTTCCTTTTCATTGGGAAAATTCAGTTTGTTGTATTATAGTATTATTCCAAAAAGAGATATGTTCAGGATTGGGTATAAATTGGGCAATTGCCCAATTTCCTCAACTATGATTTGTGTGTAGACATGGCAGCCCCCATACCTGGTCCTTTTTCCATGACCTCCCTTCAAAGAGATAGCCTTCCTCAAGGCATAAAATGCCTTGGGTATTGTTAGCCTGGGCCTGAGAGTTATCTCCTGGAAAGAAGTGGTCAGAGACATTAAGGCTGCTGGTAAATGATGGAGAAAACAGGGGGTGGAAAGGTAGAGTTATACAGTTCTCCTAATCCTGTCTTATATTTGGTTAAGATACCTCTGTGATGGCCAGTCGTAATGATGCAATAAGAGTTTTTACCAGTAAGGTTTGAGGACTTGTTTAGCTTGCAGACAAGGTTCCCATTACAAGCATTAGCTCTAAGCATATTGGGACTCATAAACCTGGGGCTCTTAGAATTATTCATACAGCACTAACTGGCTGTGAGATCATAGTCACCTTTAAGGGTGGTGATGTCAAAAATGTCTTTTTGGGATGTAGGCCCTAGGTCTTTTATTGACGAATGACAAACTGGTATATTGTTATCCGGGATAGAAACATTAAACATCCAAATTTTTGTCTGAGAAATGAACCCAAGCCAAGAGTAAGACATAGTAGGCTGGTTCTTCTATGGGACCCCTGTAAGAGGAACCATGGCATAGGAGAAGTTATCTGGCCTGAATATTAATGAAGGGAAGGGACCCTGAGTGAAATTTAATAGCACCCATGTCAGTAGGTGAGCAGCTGTCAGTCTCTCATGGCAAACACAAGAGTCCTTTAGTGGAGATTTTGGAAGGGTAAATGCTCGAGAGAGATTTAAGAACCTGTTGGTTTTCCATGAAGGGCTATAGCTCTTCCCATATGGGGGTGCTAGTGTTCCCAGAAGACCAAACCCTATAGCAATATAGTTAGTAAATGAAAGGAACAGCTGATGCTGTCTTTGAGGGAGCTGTAGCAGCTAGCCCTATTTTTAAAGTAAGTACAAGCAGAATGAATAGACTGATTAGGAGGTATTGATAAAGGGGGCTTATGAAGATGACTTATCTGTATCTGTAGGCATTTTGTTTTTGAACAGCAGTTTTAATCCATCCAAAGGTTCACATGAGAAGGAGGCAGGCTCCAATTCTGGGTCTGGATGTGGAGATGTGATGTCTGCAGAGGAATTCCAGCTCTTGACTCTTGAGTGATGGATCCAGGAATCCAGGCCAGCCACTCGCACTGCTGCTGTAGTAGACAGAATAACTGGAAATGGACCCTCCCAGAGCAGGGTGTTTAAGTCCAGGTTGGATTTGGAGACTTTATTAGGACTAATTCACCAGGGCAAAAGACAGGCGGTCCTTTTATATCCTCCCTGGGGGTGGCTGGTTTGATCACCGAGAGTATTTGTTGGAATTTAGCAAGTTGAGCGATGTGGGAAATTAACTGAGCTGTCTCTTGGTCAAGAAGGAGGTCGTTGGTTAGGAAGGGCCTGCCATATAGAGATTTGAAAGGGGTCAGTCCCTGCTTGCCTGGAGTGTTTCTGAGCCTCATGAGAGCAATAGGGAGGAGCTTGGTCCAGGGGGAGTGGGTTTCTTGGGCCAATTTAGCCAGGTGTCTTTTTAAAAGTTCATTTGTTTTTTCTACCTTTCCAGATGACTAGGGACCTCAGACACAGTGGAGGTGGCATTCTATGCCTAGTGTTCTAGAGAGTCCCTGAGTTACTTCTGCCTTAAATGCAGGCCCATTATCACTTTGAAGGCTTTTGGGGAGGCCACAGTGAGGGATTACTTCTGTGATTAGAACTCAGACCACCTCCCTAGCACATTCTGTACTGCAAGGAAAAGCCTCTACCCATCCAGTGAATGTGTCCACAAATACAGCAGTTTTGACTTTGGTCCCCCTGGCATATGGGTAAAGTCTAGTTGCCAGTCTTCCCCAGGATAGGATCCCTGTCTTTGTGTTCCTGGCACCTGGAGTCTTTTATTATTGGGATTATTTTTTTTGACATGTTTCACATCCCTGTACAACTTGTTGGGCAGTGTCCCTTAATTTAATTCCCCCAAACATTTTGTTGACCAAAACCAAAGTATTGTCTAAGCCCAAATAGTAGAGTTGGTGGAGAGTCTTAAGAATTTTCCATTGGAGTGGCTCAGGGAGCCATAACTTTTCTCCAGGGGACACCCACCAGCCCCAGTGATCTAATTGGTACCCTTGGTCTGAGGCTTGCTTACTTTCCTCTGACCGATAATGTGGTCTCTCTGGGGGAGAGACAGTACTCTCCCAGAGGAGAGGGCCAGCTGTATATTCCTGCATGCATTGCTGCCCTTTTAGTTGCCTCATCAGCTGTTTTTTTCCCTTTGTTATCTTATCTTCCCCTTTTTGGTGACCTCTACAATGAATCACCGAGACCTCTTTAGGCAATAGAACAGCATCTAGGAGGGCTAGTATGTCACGAGCATGTTTAATGGGAAAGCCTGTTGTAGTTAGCATTCCTCTTTCTTTCCAGATGACTGCATGAGCATGTAGGATCAGGAAGGCATACTTAGAATCTGTATAGATGTTGACTCTCTGTTCCTTTGACAGTCCTAGTGCTTCTGTTAGGGCCACTAATTCTGCCAATTGAGCACTTGTATTAGGAGGAAGAGGACCTGATTTGAGGATGCCAAATTCTGCCACAGCTGCAAACCCTGCCTGTCTGACACAATTCTTGACAAAGGAACTGCCATCAGTGTATAATTCTAGATCTGGGTTTTTTAAGGGCCAGTCAGTTAAGTCAGGTCGGGCAGCATAACTTTCCATAAGAACCTCCTCACACGAGTGCTCAGGATTTCCCTCTGCCTCTGGTAAAAGGGATGCAGGATTTAGGCTCTGACAGGTCCTTAAAGTTATTTCTGTCCCTCCCAGAAGCTGGGCCTGGTATTTAAGTAGACGGCTGTCCGAGAGCCAAGGTTCTTCTTTTGAGTTTAAAATTCCCCCTAGGTTGTGTGTGGTATAAACAGTTAGGGGGCAGTTTAGGATAAGTTTCTGAGCTTCAGGCACTAGAAGGCTTACTGTGGCCATTGTTCTAAGGCATCCCGGCCATCCCTTGGCTACCTGATCTAACTCTTTGCTTAAGTAACCTACTGGCTGGGGAGTGATGCCCTGGAGCTGAGTCACCACGCCCAAGGCCAGTCCTCCCTTTTCATAGACATATAATTGAAACTTGTCTTGTACTGGGAGACCCAGGGCAGGAGCTGTCATAAGAGCCTTTTTTAACTGGTGGAATGTATTTTCTGACTTGTCGTCCCACTCAATAAAGGGCTGGGTATCCTTCTGTGCTTCCTTAAGGATTTGATATAAAGGCCTGGCTAGGTCTGCATATCCCAGGATCCAAATTCTATAGTATCTTGTCACCCCTACAAAGGCCCTCAATTGCTTCAGAGTTTTAGGTAGACAAAATGTCAGGATTGGATGGATTCTATCTTCTCCTAAAGACCTCATTTCTTTCTCCAGGATAAGACCTAAGTATGTAACCCTAGACTGACACAACTGGGCTTTTTCTTTAGAGATTTTATAACCTCTGTCTGCTAAGAAGTTTAGTAAGGACTCAGTGGCTCGTGAAATGACAGGCTCACTTGATCCACAGACCAGGAGGTTATCTACATATTGTAGCAGAGTAGCTTGTGGATATTGCCATTCTGCCAGGTCTTGGGTTAGAGCTAACCCAAAGAGGTGGGGGCTGTCTCAAATCCCTGGGGGAGGACAGTCCAAGTGACCTGTCCAGACTTTCTTGCGGGGTCCCCAAAGGCAAAGATAGGTTGACTTTTAGGGTGTAAGGGAATGCAAAAGAAGGCATCTTTTAAATCCAGGACAGAGTAGTAAGCAGTACCCGGAGGTATTTGGGCTAAAAGCATATAGGGATTTGGAACTACAGGATGGAGAGACACTACTGCTTCATTGATCAGGTGGAGATCCTGGACTAGCCTCCATTTGTTAGGTACCTTCCTGACACTGAAATAGGAGTATTATATGGGCTGGAGCATTCTATTTGCAGTCCCTGTCTCTTTAAGTCTTCGATTATGGGAATTAGCCCCTCCTTAACTTCTGGCTTTAAAGTATATTGTTTTTGATGGGGAAACCAGGAGAGGTCCTTGAGATGAATTAGGACTGGGCAGCTGTTCATGCCCATCCCACAGTGTGTCCATCCATCCACACTGTGGGGTCTATTTGTTCCTGTATTAGGGGCAAGCAGAAGTTACATTCCTGGCGGTAAAAGTAGTTGTACCCCCAATTTGGATAGAAACTGTCACCGTAGCAGTGGAGTAGGGGTTTCTGGGACAATTAAAAAGGAGTGACAGAAATGGAAATCTCCCCAGGAGCAGGATAAAGGCTGAGTGAAATAATGCTCTAGAGGCTTTCCTGATATGCCTCGAACAGTAATTATCTTGGAAGATCTGGGTCTGGGAGAGAAAGGAATAGCTGAGATGCTGGCTCCAGTATTGATAAGGAGGCTGACCTTGTGCTTTTCATTGTGAGTAAAACCCAGGGCTCCCCTGCTTTTATGGTGGTCACAGGAGCCTGAATGGGAGGCCCTGGGACCCATGATTGGGTGGGAGGCTCTGGTCTCGGTTCCCCTGGGAACCGGGGACAGTGTGCCTTTCAGTGTTTTCCCTAACAAACGGGGCAGCGTCCCGGAGGTAGCTTTCTCTGGGGGGCACTCCCTCCTAAAATGGCCTGCCTGACCACATTGAAAGCATGTCCTTGGGTTTGGACTTTGTCCTGGGGGAGCCTCTCTGAGCACTGAGATCAGAGCCTCCTGCCATTTATCCTTTCTCATTTCCTTCTCCAGGTCTTTCTTTTCATTCTCTAAGTCCCTGTTATAGTATACAGATGTGGCTACATGGACCAATTGGTCCAGATCTCTGCTCCCTTCAGCCACCAGGTTCTGAAGCTTTTTATGGATAACTGGTGCTGAGTGTGTTAGAAATTTATCTTTTAGGATAATTTCCTCTTCCTGTGACTCTGGTATAATGTTGGTATGCTTTTGTAAAGCATCCTTAAGTCTCTGTAGAAAGCTACTGGAGTTTCTAAGGGCCCATGCTGTACAGCTGTGACTTGGGAGTAATTAAGAGTTTTCTCCTTGGCTCCCCTTAGACCCTCAAAAATACAGTGGATGAAATGGTTACAACTCCATGCATCCTTGTCATTTTCAGGGTATCACTTAGGGTCATACCTAGGCACTGCCTGATCTCCTGTTGGAACTGGGAATCAAGGTTCCCTTTTAGGTATCCAATGCCTTTGTCTTTCTTCTCCCTCCCCCTCCTCCTCCTGTGAGGGCCCAGCAGTCTGAGACAGGCCTGTAGGGCCACTTTTGTCTAAGTAATAATTGTCTCCAGCTGTGACTGCCTGATCTAGAACCCGCTGTTTCTCCAGAGAAGTAAAGGCCAGAGATTGCAATAGCAATACATCTTTCCAGCTCAGTTCAAAGTTTTGGCTGACTTTTCTAAATGCCTGGATGTACTGATCTGGGTTTTCTGTGTAGTTTCCTAAATCCTTTTTATTTCTTTAAGTTCACTCATTCCTAAAGGAACATGAGCCCTATCCCCTCCAGGAATTAACAGGAGTCCTGTGGGACAGCATCTAGTGTGTGAGGTAGCTGGAAAAGGGGAGAGAGGGGGAATTGATGGAGCATCAAATGGGTTTTTTGGTTCAAGAGAGTTTGGGGGCTTTTTGGAAAGGGTTACCATGATCTGTGTATCTAGCCTGCATTTGTTTAGGCATTCTGGGTGGTCTCTGAGAAAAAAAAAACAGTTGAACCTATGGAACTTAGGTCCACTTTCCCTCCTTTTTACAAAACATATCTAATTGAAGAACGTATTATAATTAATGCTCCCTCCTTCTGGCCATCTTTCTTCATCTCCCAGAGGATACTGTGGCCAAACCTGGAGCAGTAAAACTTGAGTTGTTTTTGCTGAAGGCAAAGATCAAGATCTTTCCAATATTTTAACAAGCAGGCAAGGGGGGATCCTTCCTGGATCCTTGAGCCTTGAAACAAGGGAAAACTGGCCAACTTAACAGAGGTTTCTCCTTTTATCTAGGCATCCCCAGATGAGAACAAACTCTAGTGGGACAGGGCAACCCCCTCTCCCTTGCTCCTTCCACTCACTTGTGAGTAAAGTCATGGAGAATTTACAACTAGATATCTCAGTTGCACCCACCCCCCTGAGATGATCTTTGACCAATCTCTCATGTATTTTGACTTGCCTATTTGCTCTGTGACTCAGGTAGTCCTAGTTCTCCTCTACCAGATGAACACTTGTAATTTAAAAAACAACTCTATCAAAGTAGCCAAGAGGGCTTGCATGGCCAGAAGGAGGACCCCTGTAGAGGCATGGATGGGGACTCCTGATGAAGTAGACTTTTGTCCCCCTATATATTCTGTGAGGCATATATGCTTTCTAGGAAAAGAGGGAGAGAGAGCATCTGGAGGCTTTTGCTCCAGTAAGGGGCAAAAACAGAAACCTGAGGTTTTTGCCTTTTAAAAGTTTTTTTTTCTCTCCCTGAGGGCAGGCTGTGGAACCTGTGCAACAGGTTGCTTGACAAAGGCAGTTAAGCCTAAATTGGAGACTATCACTTTCTAGTGCCTGTAGGGATTTTTCCCAAACTCCCTAAAGATAGAAACTCACTGCTATTAGAGCAAAGTGGGGAGGGAACTGCTCATCCTGAACTGCTTGGGAAAGGGGAAGGAGAGGCTGAGGGTTGGGGAAAAGAGAGTTTCCAGGCTCAACACATGAGGGATTATTGATCATCCCTGCTGTCCAAGTAGATCCTGCCCCAAGGGCAGTACTGGAGCACTGGAGGCAAGAGGTGACTTCAACTCTCGGGCCATGGAAACCATGAAGGAAGCATAAGAGATCTGATGGTCTGTTTGTTGTGGATGTGGCTGGAGGGGTCTGAGACTTAGCCACCTTTGGAGCCTCAGGGCAGGTCAGAAAGTTGTGTCTCCAGGCTTTGAGTGAAACCAGGGAGTGCCCCAGCCAGAACACCTTTTGTGGCTTGAAGACAAACTTTCCTTCCCACCGGCTGTTTTTGGACCTCCTCTTAAGCTGGTCAGATCTTGAAAGAGAGAGTTAGCCTTTAAAGAGAGGAACAAAGAAAAAGCCTCAGTGCACTGAAATCGGGTTCCGCCTATGTACCATGGGCAGTGTGGCATAATCCCACACCTGGCATCCGAGTTTCTTCAGATTGCCTGCCGTACAGCTGTAGTGGCCTTGGAGATTTTCCATAGTTTCCCAAGGGAGAAACCCTCCTTAACAAAAGAGAGGAGAGAGAGAGAGAGAGAGAGAGAGAGAGAGAGAGAGAGAGAGAGAGAGGAGAAAGAGAGGAGAGAGAGAGAGGGTTGGCCTGAGAGTTCCACTGTAGCTATGCTGTGGTGGGGGGTCTCCCCTTGAAAATAGACTCCACTGGAGTGCCAGAAGCTCACGGTCACATTCGCAGCCTTTCCCAGTTTGACACAACCTATACCAACCTTGGTTCAGAAGAGATTGGGTCCCTTCCTGCATCTCCAAATATGATGCACAGATGACATGCACAGGAATTTCAGGTGCTCAGGGTTCTTGAGCCCACTCTGAGGATGAAAGCACAGGCAGACTCCAACAACAGAGGTCAGAAAGATTTTATTTGTAGAGAAGAGAAGAGAAAGACTGCATATTGAAGAATGCAGAGGGACCTGGAAACCGGTGATCCCATGGGTCAGGGTGGGGAGTGGGTTTTATAGCCTTTTTTTGCATTGCCTGGGGGCAGAGATATCTCTCAGGTGCAGACAGAGGTTTCCTGGGAGGAGCGGTGTCTCCTTGATCACTTATCACCTTTTGTGACCTCCTGCAGTCCATCCTTTAATCCTTCAGTGGAACCTGACCAATACTTAGAATTATGAGAAAGCACCTAGTTTTGCCATATTTCTAGCTTAAATGCTGTTCCATGAAGTCTCAAAAAACCCTTGGCGATAGCAAGCTGGGAAGGTACAACCAATGCTGTTTATTACAAGTAGGCACTAGTTCAGACATGAGAGTTGAGTCATTGCTCCCTACAGTCTTAAAGAACACCCCTAAACTCTACCCAGTAACAGGCAAAATCACCACTGGAAAAAAACAAACCAAGTAAGTCTTAGTTTTGAACTCTGGAGAGATTCAACAGTGCTCTCTGGCCTGAAAGCTCACTGCCCAAGGATGTTCTTGCACAGAAAGAAATAATGCCTCTCAGCAAGAACCAACTTTCCCATACTCAGGAGTTTAATCAGCACTGATTTCATCCACGGCATTCACTTCTAGAGTTCATCCAGGCAAGGAGACAAAAAAGAAACTTGGCATTTATCCTAAAGGTACAAGTTGTTATCTCTCCCTTCAGTGTATGGGATCCCTCCTGGTCAAGAAATATATTGTGGCTAGTCAGGTGGGAGGTAACTACCACTTAACCACAGAGCAAAATGGGATATGTTGTGACAAAGCAGAAGAACCATCTACCTGAAAGAGATACTTAGTGTCATTAGCAGCTATCCATACAGCATCATAGAATAGCATAGAGAAGGTGTATCACAGCTGTTAAGGGTAGTTATATTTGCATTTGTGCAAATAAATACCCCTAACCTTGGAAAACATGTGGATATCCCCTTACGGGAGGTTTATAGAACCCCAAATAGAAATGGCCAGGAAAGATCTTCACCATGGCATGTTACACTCAAATTCTGAAGTTTGAATGCATTCTTCAGCAGATACTCTAAAGGCCACTCTTCTGGAGAACAAGGAGAAACTGTGTGCTGTTGGTATTGAAATCTGAAATGCAGTTATGCTGTGCTTCTCGGTGTTTGAGCTTCTGGAATGCTCCATTTTTGGGGAGCCAGTCCAGTGCACTACTGGAGCTTGAGGTTTGAGTCAAATCTACACCTCTGTTCACTATTCCTGAGCTATCGTGTTAATGCCTCAAAGACACATCCCATATTTTGTAGGAAAGCTGCATACACCAGTGACTAACAAAGTGAAACTATGCCCAAACCGCAGTTGTTTAATAAGACAATAAGTTCAATAACCCAGCTCCATTCCCTACAAGCTTCTGTGCCTGGAACAAAGTCATACTAGGGCTGCTTATGGCAGTGAACATATCCAAAGACAACAGGAAGATTTTCAGTTCACTCTCATTTTCAAAATGTTTGACAATGAAAATTTTAGTGTTTATCCCATCATCACCACTACCACTGCTCTTGCAGGAATCACGAACATGAATTACAGAGGATTAATATGCCCGGAGTCTGAAACTTGAGCCATTATTTACATGCCCAAACAACAACATAGGACCCATGTGCAGGTGAAAGGCTTTCTGTACAAAACCCACTGAATAAAATTGGTAAAAGTCACTGCTCCATCACAAGAAACAGGAGAAAATAGGGAAATACACCACCACTGAAGGAGCAAAGTGATTCTTCAGTATCACAAAAGAAAAATTAATTGTCCAAGAAAATATTCAAAATATTGGCCTTAAGGAAACTTGGTGGGATACAAGAAAGTGCAAGTGGACAATTCAATAAAATCAAGGAGAAAATGATGACCCAATTGAGAAATGCAAAAAGTAATGACTACTAGTTTATAAAGCTAAACAGAAGTCTTAGGACTGAAGGTTTCAGTGAATAAAATTTAAAAAATACAACTGAGAGATTCAGCAGAAGAAGACCAGATCAGTCAGAAGAATTTCTTATCTTCCAAGAAAAGTACAAACTAAAGCAATTTATGACCCTCAGCCAGCATTGCAGGACATACCTAAAAGAATCTTACACACACACTGAGGAAGAATGAAAGGAACATGCGAGCTCAGAAATGAAGAAATTTCACAAGAGGAATAGATTAATATATGAGAACTAGGAAAGAATCAAATGGTATCAACTCAGTAAGCAAAAACCTCCTAAGATGAATAAGGAGAAAGTACTCAAATCAACTAGGAATAAAGCCATCAAAATCACAAGAATGAACAAATACTTCTACAAATGCTTAGTAATAGACCTAAATGTAAACATTCAGAATTCTCCAGTGAACACAGGCCTTTTGAGATGGTTCAGCTTCAGAAAAAAAATTACAAAGAAAGCCTTTAGTACATATGAGCCATGTATCCTACATATAAATGGTTATGTTATTGAAGTTTCAGAATAAGAGGGGAAAGAAAAACAGAGAAAGCTTATTTAATAAGGCAATTGTACAAAATTTCCCAGTTTTTACAAAAAATAAATATAGTCATACAGAGACAAGAAATGAAGATTCCAAAGTAGATAAAATTTGAAGAAGTCATCTCCAAGGGACATGATCAATAGAGTGTCAAAGAGTGGGTGGGAGGGGGAGGGAAGGAGGGACAACTTTAAAAGTAGTAAAAAGTTGTTGAGTTGTATGTAGGGAACCACTACAATGCTGACAGTCAATTTCTCCACAGAAATTGTACTTACAAGCTAAGAATACAATACCCATTGAAACTATTCTTCAAAAATCATTAATAGAGTTCTGGAGGTGGAGAATTAGAGAAACCCAGCACCTTCTTGCATCTCCAAGAGACTGAAACAAAACACCAGATGAATAGTAGTATAGAGGGAAGGGTGGTGTAGAAAAGCAGGGGAGGGGGCAATAAACAGCAGACAGTGAGGGATATTGAACTTTAGATTTATAAAAGTATCCTCATGTTGGGCACTATGCAACCTGTTAGGGAAGGGAACACTCCCTCTAGGTGGGGCTTTAAGCAAAAGTGTAAATGAAAGCCTCAGCAAGCTCCAAGCTCCACGTACAATCTGAAAATACAAAACACACAGTTTAAGGGAGATCTATCTGCAACCCATGCAGCAAGCAGACACTGGAGATGGGACCCCTGCACTTGATAGCTTGCTTAATGGTGGTAGAGTGGAGACCTGTTCATTTGACTCGGGTAAGAAGATTCCCCTGTGTTTTTATGTAGCCAAACTCCAATGGCCTGTGCTCTCTACAAGCTAAACACCCAACCAGAATCTATGTAGGTCTAGGAAATTTGCTGTGACTCAGACAACGACCCAGTGACACAGGACTACATAGTGGGAAGAGCAGGCTGTGCTGCAGAGACAAGCAAAGAGTGCTTCCATTTGGGGACTGTGTCTCAACCTCTGAGAAGAGTTGAGATCACCTAGGTGGGAATATGAACAGGCGTTTGGGGCAGAGACTGGTGTGGCCAGAGTAATCATTGTCACTCAGTCAGCATCCCCTTACCCTTACAACCACCAACAAAACACTGCTTTGATTTGACTCCTTTCCACACAATGAGAGCCATGGATACAGATTCTTGAAATGCAGCCACTAGTCCGGCATTTTCCATGCCCATGGACACACTATGAGAGAGCTTCTGGTGCCAGGGACATTGACCCAGTGGTCCAGAAGTTCAGATGGTGGAGCAAATTAAAAGCAGCTCTTACACTCACCATATTTTTGGGCATACATACAGAGAATAGTGGCAGGAATTCAGACCTATTTGAGTCATAGTAGCTCAAATGCTCACTCAGGAAAGGCAATGGGGTTCAGCCTCCAAACAGCCCATTTTGGTCTGAGGTGTTAGGACTCTAGAGAGAAAATGTCTCACTAACCCTTACTCAAGTAAACAAGCCTGGGAAAAAGTGAAGCATATCAGCCCTCCATATTCTCAGGAAAGAAAAAGTATTGACTGGTCTTATTTTAATTTTTTTTCACACTTGTTTCACTTTGTTCTCCCTCACTATTATTTCTTATACCTTCACTGCATATACTTTTCCTCTCTTGATTATTCTCTTTTTTCCTTCCTCATCCTTCCTTCTTAACTTAATTGTTAATAGTTTTACATTCATTAAATTTTACATTCCTACTTTACCCTCTGGATACCTCTACTCCTTCTTTTCCATCCCTATTGAGGTTATAGTTGTTGTGTCTAATTGTCTTTTTCATTCTATCCAAACATCTGCTTTGATTTGGAGTGTTGTTGTTGCAGTCTGGCTTCTCTCCACTGAACATTAGGGTGGAATTGAGCACTCAAGAGAAGGCCTATCAATAAGAATATTGCAATGTAAAACTGGAAGACATATTCATCCCAACAGATGTACAAATTGCAATGTAGAAATATGAAAAAGCAAGACAAAATGGCTCATCCAAAATTTCACAGCTCCTGAATCCAAAGATGTAAAAATGCTGAAAAGGCTCCCATAAAACAAAGCCTAATATTAAAAAAGATTTATGCCCATAAAGCAGAGACAACCAAACTGATCAATAAAATAATAAACTACATTCTAGACTTGGATGAGTAATTCAGAAACTTGTATGAGAAATTCAGTAGATGGGGACTCTGAAAAAATTAAAAAGTGGGAATCTTAGAAATGAAAATCTCAATTAGCAGAAAAAAAATCTCAGAAGAAGCCATCACCATTAGACATCATGCGGAAGAAAAAATTTGCAGGACTGAAGACAAGTTTGAGGAGTTACATTCAGATAGAGTACAGAATAAAAAAATAAGCAAACATGACCACAGCTTTCAAGAACTCTGGAGCCAAATTTAAGAATCTGTGGACTAGAATAAAGGAGCTGAGATGCAAACTAAAGGCATGGAAAACTGATTTGATGTAATTATAGCAGGAAATTTCTCAAATCTAGGGAAATGTAGTTAAGAATGAGATAAGAAGAATGATTCAAGAATCACCGAGGAACCAGGAAATTGTTGTGACTTAGACTCACATTCAGGAACACAGTGTACTTCACAGGAAGTCAAATAGTCATGCCAAAGAGAGAAACTGAAGGAGCACATGTCAAATCCATAACTGAAGCTCTGGGAAGAGCAGAGACATCAAGTGTGTGTGAATATGACTGAGGATGCTAGGACAGAGAACTGTGAGGCCAGGACACACTGGATTAATCACAGCCCATGCTGGTGTTGACTGCATTGCCCTGTCTCCTTCGTATACTAGCAGAGGATTGAGGAATGCCTTCCATATGATAGGAGCTGCAACAGGCCAAGAGTAAAGAGAAATGACCCATAAAACAAGCCTTTTAAAGGTGCAGAAGTGCAGGTGCATGGGCACCTGAGGAACATACTGTGCCACTGGCATCTTTTTCTGGACCAGAGTAGCCTCCAGTCCACAAAGTGGTAAAAATCAACACACAGGCTGCAAGCCTTCCAGGATCCAGGAAGAGGCAAGTTCCCTCCCAGAGATACATCTCCCATCACTTGAGGGTATTCAATAGTGTGGACAAAATGTACCACCTTGAGAAGCAGAATGTTGTTGTTTCATGCTGTTGTATCCTTAACTGCATCAAAACACACAAATGCACACACTGGCTGGGGAGAGCCTCAAACTCACCACGTGAATTCACTTAATGTGGACAAAAGAATAAATTCCATTTCATCCCAGAAATACACAGGCATATGCAGGGTTTATTTAATGAAAACTTACTATCCCCTATTAAGTGAAATCTTTGCATCTGTCCAGAGTTCAGCACCTTTCAGCAACACCAGAATCTTGGAATACCATGAAACACTTGGGATCGACACTAAGGACTTTAAGAGTTCTCACATATACCACATTATAGCTCTCATGGAACTGAACATTAACTCAGAGCAACACAAGTCTGTTCCTCAAATGGACTCCAGGAAATTATCTAATTAGTGCAAATCAATGTTGGACAATGCAACAAGAAATATCTCTGCCCCCCCCACACATACACACACAAGTTGGTATATTTAATAAATCCTACATGCTCTCTAGGAAGTGAATTTCTTTGTTTCTATCTACTGAATTGCAACTTTGAACAAGACGATAAGTCATTGAACACAAGGATAGCCTGCTGCATTCGTACAATTTCCATAGATATCAAGACAAATTTACTCCAGAACTCTTACACTTGCACATACATTGGATATATTCAATAAGGGTGAAAAAGGGTTTAGTATGTGAATTTCTGAAAAGAGCAAAGAATTTTCCACCCGGTGACAATCAGATTATTGCACACCCTAACCCCTTTCACAAACACAACAAAATCTGCATATATTATATGAGTGTGGAATAGCACCACCAGTCTCTGAAATTGTGGGTATTGCTCTTTTAAGAGGACACTTTCAGCATTTACAAAATGATCCAATTTAGAGAAAGAAGTGAAGTTACAGCACTGGCCGTAATGGTCTTGGAAGTCAGACATACTACCAACTTTTTGCTATTGAACAAGTAAAGCCTAATCCACCAAAGTTTGTGCCTGAAGCTATCAGTGAATCGATATCATTTGTAGCAAGGCAACTAAGCTCATTTACCCATGTGGCATGACACAGGCACAACCTCTGATCCTATTCAAAGTATGCTGAATACCTCCTCTTCACAGAACTTATTCCATTTGCTCTTCAGAATAGCAATATTGACCAGTACCCGAAATTGTTCACCTCCAGGAAACGTTCGTCATTTGCATTTTTTGAAAGTGATTAACTACCTGACACTCACATAACAAAAAGTATACAACCCCACAAGCAGACACAGACACAGAAACACACACACACAACACAACTCAAACACACACAGAGTGGCTAAATTCCATGAGTAATAAACATGCTGGAGAAAATGAATACCAGAAATCACTGGCGATTCAAATTAATTTCTTTATTTGTTTATTACCCGTGATTTAGTATACCCTGCATGCCAAGGAATAAGTGATGTGAGATCACTAGTGTCTGGGTCTTCATGTACACTCATTCCTCCCTTGACAGTTAGCTAGTCCACAAACTGACATCACGTTGTCTGTGTGAGACCGTGAAACCAAGTCAGCCAGCGTCTCCATTGAGATCCAGAGAGGTCTGTTTTGCTCAGGGATATGTAATCTCAAATGTCTTCAGAGGCCTTTGGGCATACTGCATTCTCAGGGATATGGCAGCTTGGCTACCAGTGACGAATGGAGGCTCCCATTACTGACGTGCTCGGGTTAGCAATATGCTCCTGCTCTACCCACCCTTTTTCTCTAGTTCCACTTGCCTGAGAAGTCATCCACACAAGACAGTGACAGCTTCCTCTAGGCTCTTTCTGCTTTGCTGGATGGACTACAATAGCAACAGGCCAGGCAGGAGCTGCCTCAGAACTCTGCAGGTCCCATTGACCCTGAGACCACTGTGACATCACAACCAAGAATTTGCTGATTGATCTGAGATTTTGGACCCACTGTAAGGCCCCTCCCTTACCAGTCTCCAGTGATGTGTGTGGCAGTTCTTCTGATCTGATGATAGCTTTTCTTCTCCATGTTCCTAGTCAAAATAGCACTGGGATATCACTTCTTTCACGTTTCAAAGAACTCCCAATCCAGCACCCAAATTTTGGCACAGAGGAAATATTTGTTGTGGCCAGTACAAAAAACACATCAAGTAGTTTGCTGTTATTTTAGGCAGGAAAACACCCTTCGCATTGCAAGAGGCAATTTCCCTGTCAGAACTACATCCGCAATCAACTTAGGATAGTCCCTTACTACACTGGGGATGAGGGGAATGTTCGTTCTTGTTTCAGTGTTCCTGACTTCATCCAAACACACAAATGTACATACTGGCTGGCTGGCTGGCAAGCAACTCAAAGTGACGTCATGAATTCACTTAATGTGGACAAATTAGTTAATTCACTTTGAAGTAAGAAATACAGAGTCACACCCAGGTTATATTAAATGAAGGTTTAGTTTCTCTAGTCAGTGAAATTGTTATTGCATGTCCATTGAATGTCACCTTTCGGGAATAAAAGAATCTTCGGAATTCCATGATACAATCCTGAAGGGCATTAATTTCTGCAAATTTCTTAGAGTGACAAAACAGTATACCTTACATGGAACTGTGAACATAGAGTCTGAGAAACTTCAGACCCTTCCTTAGAGGCACTTCTGGAATGGATCTCATTTCTACATATCAGGGATGGCAAATTGAACAAAACTATCATAAACACACACAAAGTGGCTATATTTTATAAATTCTACAGTTTTTCTATTTGTTGAAATTCTTAGCTACTATGCAATGAATAGCAAGTTAGAGTAAGACATGAAGTCATGGAACAGCAGGATTTCCTGATTCTTTCCATCCCTTTCCACAGGTTGAAAGACAGATTTTGACTCAAGAAGTCTTATAATAGCCTATACAGTGGGTATATTTGAAGAGATGGCAATGGTTTGTAGTATGCAAATCATTAGAAAGAGAGAGGAATTTAACACTCTATGACACTATGAGTATTACAAACCACCACCCCATCACCACACCTAAACCAAAGTTGCACATGTTCAGGGCATTTGGAGTACAATCATGAGTAGGAGAAATTATGGTCATTATTGTATGAGGGGACACTTTCAGCACTTGCAACATGATCCAAAACTAAGTATCAATACACATAGTTTTCACTTTAGTTAAGTCTATATTTAACACTTTTATTAAAAGCATATATGTTGAAAGTTAAAGTAATTTTCCTCTAAATTTAGGATTGCTCATGGGAATTATTTCAAATATTCCCCATTTATTGCCAACTTTTGCTTAATTAATAGCTGTTTCTTATTTTGTAATTGATTTTCTGTGACTCATCTTTACATTGTAGAACTGAGCTATGAAAGGTAACAATAATAGCCATATGTGGCTACTAAGAAATTGAAATTTGCCTACTTCATATTGAGATCTGCCATATTTATGAAAAAAATCAGAATTTTAAAGATAAACAAAAGAGAACAACATAAGTACCTCATTAATACTGCAATAAAAATAGTTATATTATTTTCATTATTTGGATTCAGTTAAATACATTTTTAAAAAATAACTTACATGTTTCTGTTTAGTTCTTTAATGTGGGTTCTAGAAAGCTTAACAATTCCACAAATGGCTTTCATTTGTGGTTCTCATTATTTTTTCCTGTTTTTTTCCTTGTACTGAGAAATGAACTCAGAGCCTCTTCACTGGTTGGCAAGCATGCTACCATTTTAGCCACATTGGATTCTTTAGTTTTTTTTCAGATAAGTTTTCTTTGCCCCAGTCAACATAGTAGTGAAAATATCTTACCTAATTGCCATTTTTTATTTATTACTAACATAAATTGAACTCTTTACATCTGCCTTACATTTCTACTATTTGATATGTGGAGGAGGGTGGATGACTTCCTGTGTATGTGCCTGTGCATGTGAGTGTGAGAGGATAGGTATGAATAAAAGAGAGAATTTTGAAAGTTTAACATGTCAGGTCTTGTATTAGTGATACCACATGAGATATTTCACTTTCATCAAACAATATACCTTACCTATAAGGCAATGTTAGTAGGATGACTCCAGTGTCGGAATGCCTGCTTAGCAAGGCCCTGATTTCAACCCCAGTACCTGAAAGACATGTACTACTCCTGCTTTACAGAAAAAAATTGAGAAATATTGAGTAACTTGTCCAAGATGTGTTCCTTTAAAGACAAATTATCTTTGTAATTTACAAAATATTTACAATTATATACTATAAATATATAGGTATCAGTGAAAAATAGTTAACAATATTAATGTTGGGCATTGTAAATTTTAAGGTTTTTAAAATTTCCTTGAAATATCTCTATAGTTGGTATTCTTGCCTTAATTTCCCTACAAATCATTTGAAAATCCTACTATTTTCATCTTGCACATTGTTATTCTATTTTATATGGTCTTTATTTAAATTAATAGATATAAATAATGAGAATATTATAAAATTGCTTCTAATATTGAGAGATTTAGGAACCAGAAAAAATTAGCAGTAAGCACATGAGCCCACAGTGATAGACTAGAGGGGAAGCAGCAAGACTGAAGACAGTAGGAACACGAAGGATTGATGGACATTTGACTCCTGGACAGAAGAAGAAGAGAAAGCTGTAGTACAGACCTGATTGAGGAATGTCTGCAGAACACTGCCACTGCTAATCTAGCCCACCACAAGACTATTGGACTTTAAAGGTTAGCCTATAGTAAAGAACCAGTAAAATTTTTCATTCCTTGGACCTGATTTAGTATGCTTCATTGAGCAGAATAAGTACCCCTAGATAAAGCAAAGTCTCTAGCATCTCTTTTGGGTCCTCTTTCTCTTGCATGGGGGCTTTGTTCTTTTGTACAATACATTTTCTACTTTTATGTTCACACTTTGTTGTCCATGAAGCACATTCTGAATTTGGCATGAATTGGGACTCCTTGCCACTCAGTTGAAAGAGCTGTAGTCTAGCCACCAAACAGACCCTGATCTCACAAGAATTCAGTTTCATCTTAACCTGGAACACCTACCTTCCTCTAGATGAACATTTTGACACTTAAGCAAGAGTGAAGGCCATCGACTCTGAACAAATTTCCCATTTCAATATCACATCTACTTTTTAATAAGTTCTTAGAATGATTTGAATATTGCTGTTACAACAGTGTGGAGGAGTAAAATATGCCATAGATCTGGTTCCAGTAGTCAGATCTCTTTTGGAATCAATCCAAAGAGATTAGAGTCACTAAATCTTATAAGTAGCATAGTTATTATTATGATAAATGCTATTATTTTCAAAGTAAGTTATAACAAAAAATAAACATAACTTCAGATTTAGCATAAAGAAGAATGAGGTTGGAAGAATTTACCTTCCTATTTGAGCACAAGATGCACTGTCTGATCACCCACAGCGAAAATGCATGTGTTGATGAGCTGATCTGTGTTTGGGGGACTCTGAGGATATGAAATCTAAGTTAGTCTACCACTGTGCTTTGGCCCATTACTCTAGAGAAGTCATCACCTCACTATAACTGTCTCTCTACAGTCATCTTGCCTTCCAGGAAGAACAGGAGTTATTGATAACATCTTCATCACCAGGAACTGAAACTACCACCTGTAGAATAACAGACCTTGTTGGACAGACTACCTCCTCCCAGTGAGGACAAATATATTTGGGTTGGAACCATCACCTCAATGGGAAACATATTGCTCCTCTCAGGTGATAATGTTAAGTGACAACTTCTCTGGAACCCAGAACTCAGACAATGATTGATCAGACCACTAGTCTGATCAAGATTACCAGCTCTGCTAGCAACAAATACATCAAACCCCCGGTTTAACTCCCTTTCCTGCAAATCCTCAAAATTCCTGTAAGTCCCTTAAAGAAAACCTTGGGGTAATTGAATCTCTTCTTTCACCCCAATGTGGCCAAGTTCGATTAAATTTCCTTTTACCACAATTCACCAGTGCATATCTCTTTAATTGGCATGTAATGACAGTGGACAAACAGTCTGTTTGTGACTCCCAGTGCAGGGCTTCTTGCCTTAAATTCTGGTTTCAAGGGGGAGATTTTAAGGATCTTCCACTTTTAAAAACATCATCATTCTTTAAAATTGATTGATGAAAATTAAAAGATATGGCTAAAACAAACTCTAGAATATATGAAATAAACAGAAAAGGCACTAAAAATTAAAACTTAAGAAAAATATGCTAAAGCCTTTTTTTTCTAATCACTTCCAGCACATTTTTTTGTTGAACTTTTCTTTGGTTACATCATTAACCCCAATTAGGTATTCAGTATTTTTAGGGTTGTGTATATCATTTTCCATTTCTGTAAATTAGTATCTCAACCCCACACATTATATTTCAAGTGAAAGAAATTTTAATGAAAATTATAATGTTTTATTATTTAAATAATTAAAGTGTATATTTGAGTAATTTTTATACAATTATTTAAACTCCAAGTTTGTTACTTAATAATATCTCAAACTGATTTTCCTGAAAAGCATGGACTTTTACTTGGGCACATGAATTAACTAAAAATGCAGGAAAGCATGGCATCTCTTTTTCATTTTGTATGTGTCTTTGCTCTACACTATTCATTCTCTTTACAGTCACCTTGCAATCACCGTGCATTACTTATCTATACCATTTTCAAGACAATGGACCAAAACTACTCCCAACTGTAAAGTCTCCTTAGGACATTGCTAGGAGACAGTGAATCCAGATAACAACTCCAAAATGTCTCCCAGAACAAGGACTGAGATAATGATCAACTACACTAAACTTGTGACTGGAAGTGTTTAATTATTCATACTTTTACCCCCAGCCCCAATTAATGGTGCTGTTGCATCTGTGATCTGAATGAAGACTTCCAAATTCTTTGTGTACCATGGGAAGAATTCATCACAGGACATGTGAATGCAAATGGATGCTTAAACAAGGTAATGTCATCTAGGCTCATCCAAATACAGGCACAATGTGTGAGGTTTACTACTTTTCTTTGCCAGATATGACTGTACATTCTTCTGTCACTCTATCTGAGGCAGGCTAAAAGGAGGGAAAGTTTGTGATTCTATGTAGGTTGCCCAGGGACATCACAAACCACATTCACCTGCCTGGGAACCACCTAAGCCCCTCCCCACTCTTTGACAATTGGATGGAAACCACCTGGATCATTGCTTCCCATAGATTAGCATAAATTTTTAAAGTACCAGAGAAAGAAAAGTGATCCTCTTGCTCTGCAAATTCCACATGGGCCCCACAATGATTCCTTTTGTATTTTCCTGTCCTAACATTTATAATCCATGTCTCCTGCCATGGATTCTTCCATATGGGACAAAGAATTTAAGTCTTTTGATTACAGATTGAACTGTTTACATATCTATTCAAGGAGTCTTGTAACCTGTGAACATCTCAAGAAGGACAGTAGGGGCAGATAGAACTTTGAAGTCTTAGGATTCCTATAACCTAAAATCTAAATGGAGGTGGGAGGGACCTAGCTGCTCTGGCTTTTTGGTTTTTACTTCCTTATTCCAATATTTGTGTATTGCCCTTTTAACACTTATTAATAATGTAACTTCCCCAATCATCTATCTACCATATCTCATTTTCATTTGTTAGGGAGAGGGAATGTATGCTTATGATTGTATTTTTCCAGGTGTTTCTAACATACAACCAGATTTGTAGACAAGTGGTCTAGCCACTGACTTCAAAACTGAAGATTCTTTTTTAAAAAGATACATTGGTCTTTGTGCTTTTCTTATACTCTGTACTATTTTGATGACTGCTATGTTAGAGCAATAGTAGTATGCTCACGTTTGAAGATTAGTTTGCTCTTAGATTCACTCTTAATATTAATCACTACTAACATCTTCTCTTCACTATTAAGAAAGATGTATGACACCAGTGTTATCTCTCTTGGGAAGTCTCACGGTCAACTTTTGCCTGCAAGTGACATTAATTTTTTTTACAAGTAACTTGGGATCATGGAGAGCTTATATGTCCATCAACAGGCAGAGAGCATTTAAAAATTCCTCCTGGGTATTTTCAGGTAATTATAAGAATAATCAATAATCCAAAACATACTCAGGCAAACTCCACTGCATATCAAACCTAAACTTTTAATGTTGCCAAGTAACTGGAGAGTATTCTTGAGTCACCAAGGTCTTCTATTTTTAGCTATCCTTTTCCAGGATATGTTGGTGTATTTTCCATTTTCCATTTTCTTTTTTTTTATTGTTTTATTATTCATATGTGCATACAATGCTTGGGTCATTTCTCCCCTCTGCCCCACCCCCTCCCTTACCACCCACTCTGCCCCCTCCCTCTCCCCCCCACCCCCTCAATACCCAGCAGAAACTATTTTGCCCTTATTTCTAATTTTGTTGTAGAGAGAGTATAAGCAATAATAGGAAGGAACAAGGGTTTTTGCTGGTTGAGATAAGGATAGCTATACAGGGAGTTGACTCACATTAATTTCCTGTGATTGTGTGTTAACTTCTAGGTTAATTCTTTTTGATCTAACCTTTTCTCTAGTTCCTTTTCCCCTTTTCCTATTGGCCTCAGTTGCTTTTAAGGTATCTGCTTTAGTTTCTCTGCGTTAAGGGCAACAAATGCTAGCTAATTTTTTAGGTGTCTTACCTATCCTCACCCCTCCTTTGTGTGCTCTCACTTTTATCATGTGCTCAAAGTCCAATCCCCTTTTTGTGTTTGCCCTTGACCTAATGTCTGCATATGAGGAAGAACATACAATTTTTGGTCTTTTGGGCCAGGCTAACCTCAGAATGATGTTCTCCAATTCCATCCATTTACCAGCGAATGATAACATTTCGTTCTTCTTCATGGCTGCATAAAATTTCATTGTGTATAGATACCACATTTTCATGATCCATTCGTCAGTAGTGGGGCATTTGGCTGTTTCCATAACGTGGCTATTGTGAATAGTGCTGCAATAAACATGGGTGTGCAGGTGCCTCTGGAGTAACCTGTGTCACAGTCTTTTGGGTATATCCCCAATAGTGATATTGCTGGATCAAATGGTAGATCAATGTTTAGCTTTTTAAATAGCCTCCAAATTTTTTTCCAAAGTGGTTGTACTAGTTTACATTCCCACCAACAGTGTAAGAGGGTTCCTTTTTCCCCACATCCTCACTAACCCCGTTGTTGTTGGTGTTGCTAATGATGACTATTCTAACAGGGGTGAGGTGGAATCTTAGTGTGGTTTTAATTTGCATCTCCTTTATTGCTAGAGATGGTGAGCTTTTTTTCATGTGTTTTTTGGCCATTTGAATTTCTTCTTTTGAGAAAGTTCTGTTTAGTTCACTTGCCCATTTCTTTATTGGTTCATTAGTTTTGGGAAAATTTAGTTTTTTAAGTTCCCTATATAGTCTGGTTATCAGTCCTTTGTCTGATGTGTAACTGGCAAATATTTTCTCCCACTCTGTGGGTGTTTTCTTCAGTTTAGAGACCATTTCTTTTGATGAACAGAAGCTTTTTAGTTTTATGGAGTCCTGTATATCTATGCTATCTCTTAGTTGTTGTGCTGCTGGGGTTCCATTGAGAAAGTTCTTACCTATACCTACTAACTCCAGAGTATTTCCTACTCTTTCCTGTATCAACTTAAGAGTTTGGGGTCTGATATTAAGATCCTTGATCCATTTTGAGTTAATCTTGGTATAGGGTGATATACATGGATCTAGTTTCAGTTTTTTGTAGACTGCTAACCAGTTTTCCCAGTAGTTTTTGTTGAATAGGCTGCTATTTCTCCATCATATATTTTTAGCTCCTTTGCCAAAGACAAGTTGGTTATAGTTGTGTGGCTTCATATCTGGGTCCTCTATCTGTTCCACTGGTCTTCATGTCTGTTTTTATGCCAGTACCATGCTGTTTTTATTGTTATTGCTTTGTAATATAGTTTGAAGTCAGGTATCGTGACACCTCCAGAATTGCTCTTTTGACTGAATTTGCCTTGGCTATTCGTGGCCTCTTGTGTTTCCATATAAATTTAATGGTAGATTTTTCAATCTCTTTAATGAATGTCATTGGATTTTGATGGGAATGGCATTAAACATGTAGATTACTTTTTGGAGTATAGACATTTTTATTATGTTGATTCTACTAATCCGTGAGCATGGGAGATCTCTCCTCAATCTCTTTCTTCAGAAGTGTATAGTTTTCCTTGTAGAGGTCTTTCACATCTTTTGTTAGGTTTACACATAGGTATTTGATTTTTTTGAGGCTTTTGTAAATGGAATTGTTTTCATACATTCTTTTTCAGTTTGTTCATTATCAGTGTATAGAAATGGTAATGATTTCTCTATGTTCATTTTATATCCTGATACCTTGCTATAGCTATTGATGGTGTCTAAGAGCTTTTGAGTAGAGTTTTTTGGGTCTTTAAAGTATAGGATCATGTTGTCTGCAAATAGGGACATTTTGACAGTTTCTTTACCTATTTATATCCCTTTTATTCCTTCTTCTTGCCTAATTGCCCTGGGTAGGAATTCTAGTACTATGTTGTTATCTCCCCTTTTTCATTTCTGATTCTACTAATTTGGGGTTTTTCTCTCCTAATTTTAGTCAGATTTGCCAGGGGTCTATCGATCTTGCTTGTTTTTTCAAAGAACCAACTTATTGTTTCATTAATTCTTTGCATGTTTTTTTGTTTCTATTTCATTAATTTCAGCTCTTATTTTTATTATTTCTCTTCTGCTACTTGTTTTGGGATTTTCTTTTTCTTGTTTCTCTAGGAGTTTGAGATGTATCATTAGGTCATTGATTTGGGATCTTTCAGTCTTTTTAATATATGCACTTATGACTATAAACTTTCCTCTCAGGACTGCCTTTGCTGTGTGCCATAGGTTCCGGTAGGTTGTGTTTTCAATTTCATTGACTTCCAGAAGCTTTTTAATTTTCTCTTTTATTTCATCAATGACCCATTGTTCAATAAGTAATGAGTTATTGAGTTTCCAGCTGTTTGCATGTTTTTTGTTTTTACTTTTGTTGTTGAGTTCTAGTTTACTGCATTGTGATCAGATGGAATGCACGGTATAATTTCTATTTTCTTTTATTTTCTGAGCTTGCTTTGTGCCCTAGGATATGATCTATTTTGGAGAAGGTTCCATGGGCTGCTGAGAAGAATGTATATTGTGCACAAGTTGGATGAAATGTTCTGTAGATATCAAGTAGGTCCATTTGATCTATTGCATATTTTAGATCTTGGATTTCTTTATGGATTTTTTGTTTGGATGACCTATCTGTTGATGATAATGGGTGTTAAAGTCTCCCACAACCACTGTGTTGGAGTTAATATAAGCTTTTAGGTCTTTCAGGGTATGTTTGATGAAATCGGGTCCGTTGACATTAGGTGCATACAGGCTGATAATCATTATTTCCTTTTGGTCTATTTCCCCTTTTATTAGTATAGAACGTCCTGCTTTATCTCATTTGATGAATGTAGGTTTGAAGTCTACTTTGTCAGAGATAAGTATTGTTTCTCCTGCCTGTTTTCGGGGACCATTGGCTTGGTAAATCTTCTTCCAGCCTTCATCCTAAGCCTATGCTTATTTCTGTCAGTGAGATGTCTCCTGTAAGCAGCAAATTGTTGGATCTTCCTTTTTAATCCATTTCTTCAAGTGATGCCTTTTGATGGGTGAATTAAGTCCATTAACATTAAGCGTTAGTACTGATAGGTATGTGGTGATTCCTGTCATTTAGTTGTCTTAGTTGTTTGAAGGTTTGATTGTGTATACCTAGGTTGAGGTTACTCTCTACTTTCTTGCTTTTTCTTTTCCTGTGATTTGGTGCTTCCTGTCTTTCATGGTTAAGTTGGGTTTCACTTTCTGTGTGCAGAATCCCTAGAAGAATCTTTGTAGTGGTGGCTTTGTGGTCACATATTGTTTTAGTTTCTGCTTATGGAAAACTTTTATTGCTCCATCTATTTTTAGTGATAGTTTTTCTGGGTAGAGCATCCTGGGATTGAAATTATTTTCATTCAGTGCCTGGAAAATCTCACCCCAAGCTCTTCTTGCTTTTAATATTTGTGTTGAGAAGTCTGCTGTGATTTTGATGGGTTTACCTTTGTATGTTATTTGTTTTTTCTCTCTTACATCCTTCAATACTTTTTCCCTAGTTTCTTAACTTATTGTTTTAATGATGATATGTCATGGAGTAGTTCTACTTTGATCTGGTCTGTTTGGTGTCCTGGAGGTCTCTTACATCTATATGGGAATATTTTTTTCTAGATTTGCGAAATTTTCTGTTATTATTTTGTTGAATATATTACACAATCCCTTTGCTTGTACCTCTTCTCCTTCTTTGATGCCCATGATTCTCATGTTTGGTCTTTTGATGGAGTCGGTGAGTTCTTGCATTTTCATTTCACAGGTCTTGAGTTGTTTAATTAATAGTTCTTTGGCTTTTCCTTTAATTACCATTTCATCTTCGAGTTCTGAGATTCTGTCTTCTGTTTGTTCTACTCTGCTAGATTGGCCTTCCATTTTGTTTTGCAATTCTGTTTCATTCCTTTTCTGAGGTTTTCCATATCCTGGGTCATTTCCTGTTTAATGTTGTCTATTTTTGTCATAAGTTCATTTATCTCTTTATTAATTGTGTTTTCTGTTTCACTTTGGTGTTTATACTGTGCTTCCATGGTTTCCTTTATTTCTTCTTTTGCTTTTTCAAATTCTCTATTTTTGTTGTCTTGGAATTTCTTGAGTGTCTCCTGTACATTTTGGTTGACGATATCCAGTATCATCTCTACAAAATTCTCATTGAGTGCCTGTAGTATGTCT
The DNA here is from genome assembly GCF_047511655.1 of Castor canadensis. NCBI lineage: Eukaryota > Metazoa > Chordata > Mammalia > Rodentia > Castoridae > Castor > Castor canadensis. The sequence continues at coordinate 139,813,873 of NC_133405.1, forward strand.
TCTTTTAGATTATTCTTGTTGGCTTCATTGGGTTCTTTGGCATAGTTTATCTTCATTTTGTTGGAATCTGGATCTGAGTATCTCTTTTCTTCATTTCCCTCTGGTTCCTGTACTAATTTTTTCCTTGGGAAAACTGGTTTCCCTGCTTTTTCTGTCTTCCCATCATTGTCCTTGGTTTTGTTATTGTCCCTATACTGTGTGCAATTAAGTATTTTCTGGCTTATAATAATAGCATTAGTTATATTTAGAATGGAAGTAACCCTTCCATTCTAAACGGGATGGAAAGCAAAGAAGTGAAAGGAAACATATCATCAAGTATAAAGAAAAAACAAAACAAAGAAAAAAACAAAAAAGTTTCAGAGATATAAACAGGGAGAGACAGTATACTTTCAACCATAAGGTGAAAAGGCATTAGAGAGACAGAGAGAGGATTGAAAATAAAAAATAAAAAGAATAAAGATAAGAATAAAAATAAAAAAATAGGTAAATGAAAGAAAAATAATCTATAAATAAAATAAATAAATAAATAAAAAATAGGAAAAAAAACCAACTCCAAGTTCAAATGCAATGATGTTTCAGTCTTAATAATTTTGGTGCTGGTCTCTCAGCCTCCAGTCCTGGAGTTGGTGCCTCAGATGTTGTTCTGTAGTTGTCTCATCAAAGGGGAAACAAAGTAGAACAAAACTTCACACACAATAAAATCCTACAAAGTGTCCTAAGTTCAAATGCAATAGTTTCAGTAAGTTTTTCAGCAAGCAGGCGTAGTTCAGTTGTTTTCTCATCAAAGGTAGGGAAAGATAAAAAATAAAAGAGTCTGTAGACAGTTCTGTGAACGGCTATCTGCGGCTGTGGCTTGCCTGCCTGCTGCTGTCAGCCTGCTGTTGCTGCAGGCATTATTTATGCAGATCTCTGTGGTGAGCTTAGCACTCACCTGGCCCCCGCAGGCTTTGTTTACTCAGAGTTCTCCTGTGCACGAGCCGCTGCTACAAGCTTTCCCCTTTCCAAGCACACTGGGGGAGGTGACACTGCACCAGCTTTCTCAGGCCTGCGTGTTTATTTACAGCTCACGTGGGAAGTGGGTCTTCCTTCCCTGTCCTGTGGGGATTCCCCCCTCTGCCACTCTCACAGTCTTTCCCACTCCTGGTTGCTGGGTGCACACCCCACTCCCACCGGAGCCTCTCCAGCCAGGCCCAGCTTGTTTATTTACAGTTCCAGGAGGGATTCCCCTCCCCCCTCTTTGCTGCTCAGGATGCCCCACCCTCTTTGGTACGTGTCTTTATTGTTCTTATTGCTTATTACTCAGCTTCTCTTTTTTCCCCAGGTGGGGGTCGGTACATCCAGGGGGCTATGCTGATCTGGCCCAGGGTTGTCTGTGGAAGTGCTGCATACTGTTTTGCTCACCTGGTCTGTGTCTTCCCAAGCTGTCTGGGCACCAGCATCTAGTGGCCCAGGGGCCCTCCTGGTTTCTCCGTTTAACATGAAGTGGAGATGCTCTGTGCAGGCCAGAGGTGTGGAGGAGTCAAAGTTTTGCCTCTTCTCGGTGGTCTTACCTGCAAGGTGTATCTCCAGCGTCTCTCCAAGATTTTACTGTAGGAGGCTCGCTTTCTGCTTCCTCCCTCTAGCTGCCATCTTGGAATTCCTCTCCATTTTCAATTTTAATTGTGACTGAGTTCAACACTCACTGTCTCTTACTTATTCATCAGTCACATTGTTAATTCCTAGCTACATCATGTTCATCTTCCTTGTTTTTTCTAACCAACTGAAGGAATGTATTAAATTATTTCTTTGAAATATATTAAAAAGGATGTAATAATTTTATTTTGAAGTATCAACATTTTGGAAATTTCTACTTTTCATATATTTAAACTAAAAATAAGTATTAGAAGACATCTTAAAATTGTTTCACATTGTGAAAGGCTAATTAGAATTTTATACAACTTTTGACATATTTTCATCAGAAAGTATTTTCATAGATTACTAAAATAAGTATGAAGATATAGAGTATGGTTACATAACACATCTTAGTGTTCCCACCAGATTTCTCATTTTAATTTTCTTCTTTCTATATTTTTTGTTATCCACACTGTATCCTTTCAGAAATATACAAAAATAACTCCACACTTTGATTATATACTTAGATCACATGAATTTTACTAGAATCAGTGAATCATGTCTACCAGTTGACTACTATATTTCCTCTGGAGTAAATGTTTTCTCAGGAGATAATTTGACGTTTTGCATTTTTAAAAGTTGTCAATGAACCTTAGAACTGAAAAGGAAATATGAAATTAAGGTAGTGGTGTAAGAGCAAACATCAAGTCACAATGAGGCAGCCATTTGGGGACCTAGCCAAATATTGTAAGGAGGAAGTGTTCACATATTTTAATGGACACTTGTAACTTACTGCTCTGCATTTCCATACAGTTGTCCCAAACCTGTAATGGATGTAAGGTAGGATGGAAAGGATGAAACAATGCAAAGAACTGAAATACTAGAAATGATTCAAGTTCAGAAGACATGGGAATCTTAAACTCTATCAACCCTGTGCCCCCACATTCCCACAGCAAGACTCTGGAAAGAGTGGCCAAGGATTTCATTCTCCCAGTACATATGGATGTAATTATAACTGTATTTTGCTTTATATCTCAAGGAACACAGGGCCCTAGTAGATATATCTTAGTTGTAATTTGACTTACTGACAGGAGATGGAATACATAATGTTAACTAAGTTACTCATTTCTATAGTCAGTTGCAACATTTTCTATGGTAACTGTTAAAAATAAAATGTGCTGTGATTTTAATAGTCCTCCTCATAAAGTTTGGTTTAAATACTTTAATTTTGTAAAGTGTGATATTAATCAGTTACGATTCCCAAGGCAATTTATGAAATCTGTGGGTGGTTTGAAGTTGATGCTCATCATTAATACTTCATCAATTTTAATAAAATGACACTGCTATTTTTCTTGAATAAATTCTAAGCAAATGAGCCATGTAGCATGACTTTTTCAACAAGACTTATGGCATTCAGACAATGTTAGCTCTAGAATGACTTAGATATTTTTTTAGTCCACCCTCTTCTTTTATTGGTAAAGAAATTTTAGTCTGGAGAATTTGAATATCTTGTCAGACATCTATATAACAAGCCCTAGTCTGTGAGAAAAGTTTTAAATTATGTCTCTAAATTTCTGGTTTATATTCCTTAAGAGAAAATATTGACTTCAATTCAGTGCACATGATATTGATTTTACTAATGGTCAAAATTGGATCATAATATTATTTATAATCTCATTTGAAAATTATTTTGTATCTCAATAACTTAATAGAATGTTCAATATGTAATTATTTATAAGTTCATTTACTATGTATACAGATAAATTATAGACAGTTGGGTGTGGTGGCTACTGCCTATAATCCCAGTCACTCAGGTGATGGAGATAAGAAGGATTGTAGTAAAATGTCAGCCTGGGTAAAAGGTTAATGAGACCTCCCATCTCAACCAATTAGCCTAGCATTATGGTATGCATTCATAATCTCATATATGGAAGGCATCAGTAGGAGAATTACATACTGAGGTTGAAACCAGACAAAAATGTATATCCTATCTTAAAAATAACTAAAGGAAAAAAGACTGGATGTGGGCGTGGCTCAAGTGGTACAGCATATGCCTAGCAAGTGGTGATGACCTGAGTTCAAATACAGTCCCTAAAAAGAAAAAAAGTTATACAGCATTTATGAAATAAAAAATATTTCATAATTAATTACATTTTAGTTTTTCATTAAAGTCAAAATTTGTCTAAATTTTCTTATGTGATCAACTCAATTTCAGCCATGTTTCATAGATTATAGTGCCTTTAAAAGAATATAACAAAATTAAGACTACCTCAAACTTATTTGTGCAATTGTTTCCTCAAATAAAAAATCCTACCTTGATGGGCCATGGAAATTTAGTTAACTAAGGCATAGCACCTAAAATTGAATCAGATTCAAGTGTGGTATGGTAGAAAGAAAGCAATATTTACAAGTGAGCCCTGGATGTCAATCATCACAGATGAGCTCCATGACCTTCAGAAATTGCCTAAACTTCTGGGGTTTAAATTTTATCAGACAAAAAGTAAAAGAATTATACATAATGACTTAAAAGTTTTTTTCTCTAAGTTATATTATTTTATACTTTAAAAGATCATATCCAAGAGGTATTTAGAAATGAACAGAAATTTTTAAGTGAAAGTGAGTTCCATTTTCTTTCATCAAAGTAGTTAGTTTACCACAGAAATTGGATAAGTAATGACTTACACACAGTTCCAAACATGGAGTACTTGTAGTGTAATGAAAAAGATGTATAAAAACCTTAAGTTACATATTGATGTTTCTTAAACATGTGTGTGTTATCAGCTTACATTCCATCTAAACTCTATAATAAAAATGAAAAAGATAGGCAATAACTATTAACAAAAAATGGCATAGCATTTTTAAAAAGTCAGAGGATCATTCAGTATCTTCCAAAATCATGCTGAGGCATTATGAACTTCTCCAAAGAACATTCAGGTTTTGGGGTAATTATACATTATTGTTTGACTTTTCATAGTTACATGTTAACTTCTGGTTTGGAACCAATTAAAATCAACTGTGTGAGTGAAAATGTGGTCTTCAAAGGGATTTATTGTTATGCAGGATGTATCTAATATACATATCCTAATCTAACATGTTCCTGGAATATTGTCACAAATTCCTTAGCCATACATCTTAGAAATAACTGGTCTCCTAGATAATTAAAGATTATCTCAACAAATTCTTTCACACAATTTAATGCTTTAAATTTTTGAAAAATTATTAATTTTTTATTGTTATGCTGAGTGGGTGTACATAGTGGCATTTACAAATGTTCTTACAATACATAAAATATGTTATACTTGAATTCACCCCCTCCACCATTCTCTCTGACCCCCTCCTCCCCCCATTTCTGGAATAGATTCAACAAGTAACATTTTCCATTAACATATATGTATACACAGTAGTTGTACTGTATTCAATCTCCCATGTCCTTTTCACCTCCATTCCCCTTCCCACTGGTAACAACCACACACAGGGAGTACCTGTTCTGCCTTCCTGCTCTCCAATTTTGTAAAATTAATAAAATGACACTTTTGTTTATTTAAGATAGCTACACAGGGAGTTTCCAGTTTATATTTCCATGTATATATGTGTTATAACCTGAATTGGTTCATCTCTTCTATTTTTCTTCTTCCTACTTCAGTCTCTTTCATATGGTTGTTTTGTTGCAGGAGGGCTCAGACAGAGACAGAGGGCACTAAAGCTTTAGGGAAGCAAATTTATTAAGCAAGCCAGCAGTGAGTCAACAGACTTGTGTCCAAAGTCTGAGCCCCAAGAACAAAAGGGGTTTCCTTATATACTATTTAGAGCAAGTTACAGAAATGGGGGAGAAGTACAGATTGTCCCTTAAATAACCACATGTTATTTCATTGGCCACTCTAACTTTTGGGTTGAGGTACCCATCTCTGGTCTCCAGATAACATTCCCAAATTCCAGTTTTTCTTTGTTTCACTATAGCACTTATTAACTCTCATTATCATTTGTTATCTATCTTCCCCCTCCCTGCCTTCCTGTCACAGTTTGAACAAGTTTAAAAATTCTATATTCATTCTTGTATAGAGTTTAAAACAACCATATTCAATTTTTTAACTTCTTTCTTTTACCATCTCTCTCATACTTGACCTTCCCTTAGCATGACCTGCTTTTCCTTTGAATAAAAACAGAAAAGAGCAGAAGAATTAAGTTAAGTATTTCAAGGAGAAAAATTAGGCAAGCTCATTTTTATGTGCTCATGTGTTCTAAGCTGTTTTGGTTTTAAAATGACTCAACGATTTTAATATTTCAGGAGTAAAAAATGGTGGTGTCTTTTACAATTGTGAATCATATTTGACTTCACAATGGTTACTCATGATTCTTCTCAAGAATACAAAATTAAAGCATTTGAGATAAATGTATGAACTTAGAACATTAGGAATGAGGACAAGACAGTTGTGGGAAAAACAGTAAGAAGTGTGATGAAGATTCAAATATTGTAAGGTAGAATATTATTCCAATCTCAATGCCTGGCATATTTGAGACTATTCAAAAACACCCCAAAGTTATTTTTCCTATGGTAAAAATGAAAAGAATTTATGGAGTGACCTTTCTCCTCCAGCTCTGCTTGTGCAGTTGACATTATTAAACAATTTCCCTACTGGGTGTATGAAACCTGCAAAGAAAGACCTTTGTAAATAATGGTAATGAATTGGTATCAAAATTTATAAATGGCCTCTCCAGAAAAATATCCTAAATTGTACTTGAGAAATATCTTTTCCCTACTTCTCAATGATTTACTAGGGCCCTTTTTGGGAACTCATCAGCCATTCATTTAGAAGTTATGCAGCAATTAACTACTGTGCTACTTTTCCCCTCAAAATCCATGAAAAATATAGTTGTACTACCTATTTCATCATTGTATGAGTCTCACAACTCATGATTTTTATCATACTTTCTCATGCTGGTTTTATAAATTGCTTGAGGGCTGGCGGAGTGGCTCAAGTGGTAAAGTGCCTGCCTAGCAAGCATGATGCCCTGAGTTCAAACCCTAGTGCTGACAAAAAAAAAAGAACAAATAAATTGCTTGAGCTGAGGCCAAGAACACCTTCTGATGCTAAAGTAGATCAACCTAGCCAGGTTCTTCTAAGTGAATCCATTAAAACTGTCAACAAGTAATAGTCATTAACTCTGAAGAAAAGCAAAGATGGACTCTTGCCTTTAATGTATCTAGAAATGAAAGTTAAAAATCAAGGGTTCAAGGAAGAGAAGAGTTTTGTGTTCTTTTTTTCCTTTTCTTTTATTGTGCATACTGCTACTTGAAATTGATTCTTGAAAATAAATAGAAGGGAATCAGTTTTTAATATGAATGTTTTTATTATATTACCAGATGGTACCTGAAGATTTTTTGGATGCATATTTTATTTTTTCTCTGTTTATATTCTAAATAAATTTATATTGAAGCCAATATAATTTAAATGCTTGATTATCCAAATACTTTTTATTCTTATTTTTCTCAGCAGTTATTTTTCTCTAAAATTGCCATAAACACTAATTTATGGAATGATTGCTGATGGGAAGTATATATTCATATAGGATTATATAAGCCATAACATTTTGCCAAGTGATGGACAGCACATAGATTTATTGATCCTTAGGACTGTGTTGCCAGTGATGTAATAGCCATTTTAGTGTAGGTACACTCTAAGTCACTCCCACAATGACAGAATCACTTAACTAAATATGCCTCCATCTTTAAATAACACATGACTATAGCAGTGTACATTTGTGTATGTGCATATCTTACATAGATTATAAATACTAAAACAATTCATCCTGTTAGATGCCATTTTCTTTATTTTGCAAAAAAGAATGGAGTGTTATGCATCTGATCTGAGGCTACCCTAATAACTGCAGCTGCGCTTCCAACCCTGGCCAACTGTCATGAACCAGTACGCATGCTCCCTGCTGTGTCATCACTCTGGTCATTTCTGAATGAGAGCTCATACTAGAAGGCAGGGCATCACATTGATGATCTCTGCTGAGAATCTGCAGGTAGGGAGACCCAAATTTCATTCCTCGATCTTCACATGTCTATAAATGACCAGAAAAGCACAAGAAGTCTTTATTTGTGGGTACAAGTAAGTATTACTTAGTAGGCACATTTGAAAATAAGAAATTTGAAGATAGTATTGTCTATATTTTACACTGTCTCCTTATATACTCAAACACACTATTAATCATGAAATCGTATTTTTTCCTTTCCTATACTATGAGCTGTCTTGTGCATTTTTAGATACAGTGCCTGACACCACGATGACAGTATTGTCTGCAATTTGACTTGAATTTCTATAGCATACAGAGTAGTGTGTGTGTGTGTGTGTGTGTGTGTGTGTGTGTGTGTGAGAGAGAGAGAGAGAGAGAGGGAAAGAGTCTCACTCTGCATAATCTGGCAGTGCTATTATTGAGAATATAAAATCCAAGCATATTTGGATTTAAAATAGCACTTTCAAACACTCAAATAAAAAGCCCATAATTCGAAGGTGATTGTAACAAGCACTTTAGTGCTTCAGCTATATTCACTTATGTAAAATACCAATTTTAATTGGCATAATGAATAAATTATTTTGCATTTTGAGATAAGTGTTCAAAGCACATTAGTAATCTAGAGATGGCACATTACATTACTGGTCTTTCATTTGTGAATCTTTATTTGTCCCTTAGGTTGAGAATTACAACTGATTTAAGGTACTGCTGCATACCAGATCATTTTGTGGTCTGGTTTTGAAAAGTCCTGTTTTACTTAAAATTTTTGGGAATCATACAAACAGTAATCATGATAGAAAATGATCTGGATGAATTCCTTCTTAGTCTCTCTGCTTTATTAACTTTATTACTGCTTTAGGAGAGGAAATGGATATAGTGTCACCAGCCAGAATAGACAAAGATCTATTGAGATCCTGGTCCTCAAGAGGTGTAAAGTTAGAGCACATCCATTTCTCCAGGCAAGATTGGTAGATGCAGGCCTGCCAAGAAATACTACAGAGTGCATAAAAAGGTATGACATTGCTGACCAGTGTAGTTAGCAGGACTACTTACCTGGATGTCTGGGGACATTCAATATCTACATGTGATGCTTGGGTTAGTTCTAATCTCTGGGGTCTTTTGCAGGCAGAAATCAACCAACTAAGTATACAGATGATGAGCTTACAGAGTACTGATGTAAAGTGGAACACTTTTTCCATTGGCAGACATTAGAATACCTTTAGGAAGAAGAACATGTAAAATAAGACCCAAAAAGCAAAAGCCAGTACTGCTTTCTTGAAGGGGGAAAATAAATACAGCCTTGAGTAAAGAAACAATATTAAAATTTTAAAATAGATAAAACACTGTCTGTACAGCAGAAAAAACATTTATTTGTTTACTTGAGATAGACTGTAACTATGTAGTCAAGGCTGGTGAGAACTCACTAAGTAGCCCAGGCTGCTTTGGACTCCTGATTCCCCTGCCTCAATTTCTGAGTGCTGGGATTATAGGCCTGAGCCTCCATATCCAGTACATATCAGCATGTCCACATGCTGAAAAGGTTGTGAAACTGAATGACTTGTTAAAAAGGGATTATAATAGATCACATTGGTATTACTTACTGAAGATATATCTGTATTTATTATACTGAAATTCCCCAATCAAATATGTATTTTCTTAGTGAAAACAGAATAATCACTACTTTCAAATGCCTACTAATTGGAATTTTAAAGCCATTTCTGCGTTTTAGACCAGAAATTGCATGTGAGACACTGCCTTTGTACTTCAGGAATACTATCCCAGTAAGTGTCTTTAAAGACATCAAATTGACAAAAATAATAGTTTCTGATTCACCAATTTTGACCCCTACTTTACACTTAACATCAATCTAAAGTGTAATCAGGTGTTCTTTGTGGAACATTTATTGTTGTTTTATTAAAAGGTGGAGCTGTATATCTATAGATAGCTATCTATACATGTGCATCATTGACATCAAGCATTAAATCAAAAGAATGTCTGAAATTTGAGCAAGAAATCTCACGCACATTTTTCTTCCAAATCAGTAATATTTTCTGCTTGCAAAATTTGTTTTTTACTTGTCTTTACCTGAGCCAAGTTTCATCAATATGTAATTATTTTCCCATTGTGCACATTTTAATAAGTACAAAACTGATCCAAGGATGACAATATTGTTAATTTTAAGATTGCTACTGGGTCATTGGTATTTTAAAGTGTTGAATCCCCTTATGTAAAAGGCATCATAGATGGAGGTAATCTGGGATCAGGCTGGCGAGAGAAATTTTCCTAAAGTATGTAATGGAAATCCACACTCTCTGATGAATTTTTATCTAAAACATTGTTGACTTGAATGCATTTTAAAATACTACTTTGTTTCTATAACAATGCATGAATTTTCCATTTGGTTTCTGAATACAATATGGAAGTAATATTGTTAATTATCTTAATAAGGAAAGAATAACAAATACCAAGGTTGTACATATATTGTGTTTGTCTTATGGCAAGACAAGGTTTTAAAATACTAGTTTTCTTTACATACTAATTTTAGTTACATGAAACCCAAGGGGAATCCTTATTCTGAATAAAACTTATATTGTTGGTAATAATTAGTGAAGTTCTAAGAGAAAAAGATAATTGAGCAAAGAATTTTAACAATGGAAGAAATGTGATAAGGAAGCATATTTTTGTAATAAACTAATATTTTAATTTATGTATGATTATTTACATTCTTAAATCCTAATAATGCATCAGGGTAAATATTAATGCCTTCTATAAATTTAATGAAAAGAAAGCATACATGATTAATATAACAAGAACAAGTTATATAATCCCATCATTCATAACACATTTAAATCCATGTTGTAGAGTTTATAGTTTTTCTTTAGTCAATACAAAGTATCAGATAATTGACTTTTTCAAAATCCCATTACACAGTTATTAGTAAAATTTAGTTTATACTTTGCAAGGATCAATTTAATTAGTGTTTATTTACTGAAGGTACCATACAATAATTTCAGTCATTATTAAGGAACCTCCATTAGTCATATTTTATGACTTCTAAACTGTGTTTAGATCACTTATATTCTAAGATTATATTTCATATGTTTACGTTATATATACAAATATATGTGAGTCTGGCTCACATCTGCTATCCTTGTACTCAGGAGACAGAGATGAAAGGATCAAGGATGGAAGCCAGTCTAGGCAAGCAGTTCAAGACAGCCTATCTAGAAGAAACCCATCATGAAAAAGGGCTGGTGGAGTGACTCAATGTGTAGCCCTGAATTCAAACCTCAGTACCACCAAAAATATATATACCTAAATAATTTGGTATATTTTGTACTGTTATGATTGCTCCTCTTTTTAGTTTTGGAGTGATATTATTAAGATAATAGACTTCATTGGGCCCTTTATCAGATGTTTCATGTATGTCAGTGAGATTTCCTATCTCCCTAAATAACTTATGAGAAGCTGGCAGGTTTAAAGATAAGATCTAGTTTGCACTTTATGCTTTAGGTTCCTGTTCATTCTCTCCTGGGAAATGTTTTCCAACCTTGGCTCCACATTAGCAGCTGTGGTGGAGCATTTTGCACTCCAGGTTGCCACCAGTCCTGGAGGCCCATTAAGTCAGAATTAGCCTGTTTGAGTACCATGCATTGAGGTTTGTTAATGGTCTGTGCATAATTTCTGGAAGAAGCTGATGTTGAGAAATACTAATCTAAAGATGTAGGAATTATCTGATAAATTGCAAGTTCTACAAACTGTTGTAGACCTATGTGTATCAACAGGGAATTTAAAACATCTGGGTTTGTGAATAAATATTTATTTCTCTAGTGTTATTAAATAAATTGTTTCAAGTAAAAGAATTCTATTTTAGAATCTTTTATTCAGACTTTTCCTGCTCCCCCTGATGAAGGAATGTCTAGACAAGAAGAAAACTGAATATGAAAATGAGAAAACTAAGATTTTTCAAATTTTTTTTTCAGTTTTAGGGTTTGAACTCAGCCTCTTGTGCTTCCTATGAGGTCTACCACCTAAATCATGTCTCCACCCCTTTCTTTCCACCACCACCTCCTGAACAGCTGGGATTACAGAGCTGAATGACCATACTAAATGTTTTCTTAAGTGTACATGCTAGATTCAACATGTGAAAATTAACCAAGAAATTTCAAACAATCTATTTAGTGTACTATTCTGATTGGAAGTTTAAACTTTTAAACTGCAAAGATACAGAAAATGCATAGACATATCAGTGTGAGATTGGATTTATTTTGGTTTTTCATCCTTCTCTATCTTGTTCTCCCTTTCCATTGGACACGCCAATAAACAGGCTGAAATCCAGGATTTCTGCTTTGGGGAGGGTATGAAATTCAAGAGATTACTCAACCCTTGCAATCTTTCTTTTCTTTTTTTTCAAAACAGTGATTTCTCTGACCAACAGACAGATATTCTTTGGAGTCCTGATTTGATTTTGTATGTGTGATTTTTGGAAAAGTCATCTCTTCTTTCAGTGGATGGTAATGGAGCACACTGATCATGGAGAACTGTAGTCCATAAAGTGGAATAGGTGAACAACCTAAACTGATATGTTTTCTAAAAAACTACAACTGTTCTAAGATGTTCTTTAAGCCATGCATAAATAAATAAATAAATAAATAAATAAATAAATCCACCTTGGGAGGCTAACTCAAGCCTATGGTTTCAGCTACTTAAGAGGCTGAGATCACAGGATTGGATTTTCAGGCTAGTTTGGGAAAAAACTTCACCAGAAGCCATTTCCTCATCTCAAAAAGTGGGTGAGTGCAGTTTTACACATTTGTTACCTAAAGTGGCTAGGGTAGCAAAAATAAGAGGATATGCTTCAGGTTATCGCAGACATGAAGTGACACCTTGTCTCCAAAATACCCAACACAAAAAAGGCAGGAGAGTTGCTCATGTGCTTTATGAAAGACCTTGTGTTCAACCCTATTATAAAACAGAGAGAGTGGTAAAAAAAGAGTCTGAGGAAGTTAGGTGTAGGTCAGGTGGGTGGTGCATGGCCATTATTCCAGCACTTGAGTGACTGAGGCAGGTTAACCTTTGTAAACCAAGGTTAGCATGGTTTACAAAGTGAGACTTTATTTCAAAAGTCATTCAAGGACTGGGGATGTAGCTAACTGTTAGAGCACTTGCACAGTTCGGACAGTACACTGGGTTTGAGCCCTGACTTCACAAAACACATGAAAATAAAATAAATAGACAGGCACTGGTGGCTCACTCCTGGAATCCTAGCTACTCAGGATGCAGAGGTCAGGAAAACGACCATTTGAAGGCAGCCCAAACGAACAGTTCAATGAGACCCTCTTTCAAAAAGTCCTTCACAAAAATAGAGCAGGTGGAGTGGATCAAAGTGAAGGCCTGAGTTCAAGCCTTAGTACTGCAATAAATAATTCAGTAAAAACATTTTAGAATGAGGTCTTACAGTTTGTATGCTTTAACTTTTTTGGATGCTTTGTCTCTCATACCATATTCTAGATCCTTACATTGGATGTGCTCCTTCTTTACCTATCAAAAGAAACTTTCTGTTGAAACAAAACATGCAAATTAGGATAGCAAATGAGAAGCAAAGTACTCATCAGATACCATGATTGTGACATTTTCCAGGCCAAGATGACGTTTTCCTATAAAATATCTAAGCTGCAGAATCCATTGTACTTACTTTCAAGTTAGAGCATTTATTCTTTGAACTCCATTCTTTTTTTTCTTTTATTATTCATATGTGCATACAAGGCTTGGGTCATTTCTCCCCCCTGCCCCCACCCCCTCCCTTACCACCCACTCCACCCCCTCCCTCTCCCCCCTACCCCCCTCAATACCCAGCAGAAACTATTTTGCCCTTATTTTAATTTTGTTGTAGAGACAAACTCCATTATTTTTAAAACATAAAGCATGGGTTCCAAAATCATCTTTATCTATATTACTACATAAATTATGCCTTAATATTTTGAGGATAAATGTCACTTAAAACATAAGAAAATCGGTGTTACACAATTGTCACAAGCTAATGCTGGCAAAAACATTTTGAAGTCCATAAAAGCCAAAGAATTGTATTGAATTATGTTACTGATTATAATGTTAAGTTAAATTATGGACTTTGGTTGAGTATTTCTGTTTAATGAAATACCAGTGTTAAAAGTCATTAATAGCTTTGGATCTAAAAAGTGGTTCATTCTACTTTTGTGCATAATCGTGTGAACTATATTGTGAGCACATATATAAATATCCCCCTGTACAACTACTAAATACTAAATACTAAATACTAAAACTACTAAATACTAAATACGACATGTATCCCCCTGTACATGCTACTAAAAATTATTTAAAAATCAAACTGCAATACAATGAATGATAAATGTATTTACTTGATTTATGAATTATTTTTATGGACAGAAATATAATTTTAAACAATTTGCTTATGATCCGATACAGATTTAGACTATGCATTTTATTTAAAGGAGTAAATGTATTCAAAATACCCTAAAAGAAAGTGATTTCTTAAATAGATTTTTGACACATTTTTGACTGGAAAGAAATATAAAATTGAATAGTTCTAGATGTCTAATAAGGAATTAACGTAAAATACAATGTTATTACATGATACTGGGTAGCAATTCAAACATCTCCAAGTGTATGAGATAATGGGATAGAAGAAATGATAGGTGATAGCCCGTATAAATGAAATGTTACACTGAATGAGACTCTCCTGTTAAATTGACATGAAATTGTTAATATACATCTTCAAAATTGCAAACTCAACTAGAATATTTAAAAAAAATGAGTTCATTCATAAAATTTAAAAGTTCTCCAAATGGGTTCATATATTGTCAAAACTAAGTTTTATGACATTCTTTTTTTTTTTTTTACTGTTGCTTGAATTATACATCCTTCTTTTTCATTTTTCTTTTTTTTTTTCATTTTTCTTTTATTATTCATATGTGCATACAAGGCTTGGTTTATTTCTCCCCCCTGCCCCCACCCCCTCCCTTACCACCCACTCCACCCCCTCCCGCTCCCCCCCTCAATACCCAGCAGAAACTATTTTGCCCTTATCTCTAATTTTGTTGTAGAGAGAGTATAAGCAATAATAGGAAGGAACAAGGGGTTTTGCTGGTTGAGATAAGGATAGCTATACAGGGCATTGACTCACATTGATTTCCTGTGCGTGGGTGTTACCTTCTAGGTTAATTCTTTTAAATCTAACCTTTTCTCTAGTTCCTGGTCCCCTTTTCCTATTGGCCTCAGTTGCTTTAAGGTATCTGCTTTAGTTTCTCTGCATTAAAGGCAACAAATGCTAGCTAGTTTTTTAGGTGTCTTACCTATCCTCACCCCTCCCTTGTGTGCTCTCGCTTTTATCATGTGCTCATAGTCCAATCCCCTTGTTGTGTTTGCCCTTGATCTAATGTCCACATATGAGGGAGAACATACGATTTTTGGTCTTTTGAGCCAGGCTAACCTCACTCAGAATGATGTTCTCCAATTCCATCCATTTACCAGCGAATGATAACATTTCGTTCTTCTTCATGGCTGCATAAAATTCCATTGTGTATAGATACCACATTTTCTTAATCCATTCGTCAGTGCTGGGGCATCTTGGCTGTTTCCATAACTTGGCTATTGTGAATAGTGCCGCAATAAACATGGATGTGCAGGTGCCTCTGGAGTAACAGTCTTTTGGGTATATCCCCAAGAGTGGTATTGCTGGATCAAATGGTAGATCGATGTCCAGCTTTTTAAGTAGCCTCCAAATTTTTTTCCAGAGTGCTTGTACTAGTCTACATTCCCACCAACAGTGTAAGAGGGTTCCTTTTTCCCCGCATCCTTGCCAACACCTGTTGTTGGTGGTGTTGCTGATGATGGCTATTCTAACAGGGGTGAGGTGGAATCTTAGTGTGGTTTTAATTTGCATTTCCTTTATTGCTAGAGATGGTGAGCATTTTTTCATGTGTTTTCTGGCCATTTGAATTTCTTCTTTTGAGAAAGTTCTGTTTAGTTCACCTGCCCATTTCTTTATTGGTTCATTAGTTTTGGGAGAATTTAGTTTTTTAAGTTCCCTGTATATTCTGGTTATCAGTCCTTTGTCTGATGTATAGTTGGCAAATATTTTCTCCCACTCTGTGGGTGTTCTCTTCAGTTTAGAGACCATTTCTTTTGATGAACAGAAGCTTTTTAGTTTTATGAGGTCCCATTTATCTATGCTATCTCTTAGTTGCTGTGCTGCTGGGGTTTCATTGAGAAAGTTCTTACCTATACCTACTAACTCCAGAGTATTTCCTACTCTTTCTTGTATCAACTTAAGAGTTTGGGGTCTGATATTAAGATCCTTGATCCATTTTGAGTTAATCTTGGTATAGGGTGATATACATGGATCTAGTTTCAGTTTTTTGCAGACTGCTAACCAGTTTTCCCAGCAGTTTTTGTTGAAGAGGCTGCTATTTCTCCATCATATATTTTTAGCTCCTTTGTCAAAGATAAGTTGCTTATAGTTGTGTGGCTTCATATCTGGATCCTCTATTCTGTTCCACTGGTCTTCATGTCTGTTTTTGTGCCAGTACCATGCTGTTTTTATTATTATTGCTTTGTAATATAGTTTGAAGTCAGGTATTGTGATACCTCCTGCATTGTTCTTTTGACTGAGTATTGCCTTGGCTATTCGTGGCCTCTTGTGTTTCCATATAAATTTAACAGTAGATTTTTCAATCTCTTTGATGAATGTCATTGGAATTTTGATGGGAATTGCATTAAACATGTAGATTACTTTTGGGAGTATAGACATTTTTACTATGTTGATTCTACCAATCCATGAGCATGGGAGATCTCTCCACTTTCTATAGTCTTCCTCAATCTCTTTCTTCAGAAGTGTATAGTTTTCCTTGTAGAGGTCTTTCACATCTTTTGTTAGGTTTACACCTAGGTATTTGATTTTTTTTGAGGCTATTGTAAATGGAATTGTTTTCATACATTCTTTTTCCGTTTGCTCATTGTTAGTGTATAGAAATGCTAATGATTTTTCTATGTTGATTTTATATCCTGCTACCTTGCTATAGCTATTGATGATGTCTAGAAGCTTCTGAGTAGAGTTTTTTGGGTCTTTAAGGTATAGGATCATGTCTTCTGCAAATAGGGATATTTTGACAGTTTCTTTACCTATTTGTATTCCTTTTATTCCTTCTTCTTGCCTAATTGCTCTGGCTAGGAATTCCAGTACTATGTTGAATAGGAGTGGAGATAGTGGGCATCCTTGTCTGGTTCCTGATTTTAGAGGGAATGGTTTTAATTTTTCTCCGTTAAGTATAATGCTGGCTGTAGGTTTGTCATATATAGCTTTTATAATGTTGAGGAACTTTCCTTCTATTCCTAGTTTTCTTAGAGCTTTTATCATGAAATGATGTTGGATCTTATCAAAGGCTTTTTCTGCATCTATTGAGATGATCAAGTGGTTTTTGTCTTTGCTTCTGTTAATGTGGTTTATTACGTTTATTGATTTTCGTATGTTGAACCACCCCTGCATCCCTGGGATGAAGCCTACCTGGTCGTGGTGAATAATCTTTTTGATGTGTTGCTGAATTCGATTTGCCATTATTTTGTTGAGGATTTTTGCATCAATGTTCATTAAGGAGATTGGCCTATAGTTCTCCTTTTTGGAGGTGTCTTTGCCTGGTTTTGGGATAAGTGTAATAGTGGCTTCATAAAATGTGTTTGGCAGTTTTCCTTCCCTTTCTATTTCATGGAACAGTTTAAGGAGGGGTGGTATCAGTTCTTCTTTAAAGGTCTGATAGAATTCAGCAGAGAATCCATCAGGTCCTGGACTTTTCTTTTTGGGGAGACTCTTGATTGCTGCTTCAATTTCATTTTGTGTTATAGGTCTATTCAGGTGATTAATTTCCTCTTGGTTCAGTTTTGGATGATCGTATGTATCTAGAAATCTGTCCATTTCTTTTAGATTTTCAAATTTATTTGAATATAGGTTCTCAAACTAGTCTCTGATGATTTCCTGGACTTCCATGGTGTTTGTTGTTATCTCCCCTTTTGCATTCCTGATTCTACTAATTTGGGTTTTTTCTCTCCTCATTTTAGTCAGGTTTGCCAGGGGTCTATCGATCTTGTTTATTTTTTCAAAGAACCAACTTTTTGTTTCATTAATTCTTTGTATGGTTTTTTTGGTTTCTATTTCGTTGATTTCAGCTCTTATTTTTATTATTTCTCTCCTTCTATTTGTTTTGGGATTTGCTTGTTCTTGTTTTTCTAGGAGTTTGTGATGTATCATTAGGTCATTGATTTGGGATCTTTCAATCTTTTTAATATATGCACTCATGGCTATAAACTTTCCTCTCAAGACTGCCTTAGCTGTGTCCCATAGGTTCTGGTAGGTTGTGTTTTCATTTTCATTGACTTCTAGGAACTTTTTAATTTCCTCTTTTATTGCATCGATGATCCATTCTTCATTAAGTAATGAGTTATTTAGTTTCCAGCTGTTTGCATGTTTTTTGTCTTTACTTTTGTTGTTGAGTTCTACTTTTACTGCATTGTGGTCAGATAGTATGCATGGTATTATTTCTATTTTCTTATATTTGCTGAGGCTTGCTTTGTGCCCTAGGATATGATCTATTTTGGAGAAGGTTCCATGGGCTGCTGAGAAGAATGTATATTGTGTAGAGGTTGGATGAAATGTTCTGTAGACATCTACTAGGTCCACTTGATCTATTGCATATTTTAGATCTTGGATTTCTTTATTGAGTTTTTGTTTGGATGACCTATCTATTGATGATAATGGAGTGTTAAAGTCTCCCACAACCACTGTGTTGGCGTTTATATATGCTTTTAGGTCTTTCAGGGTATGTTTGATGAAATTGGGTGCGTTGACATTGGGTGCGTACAGATTGATGATTATTATTTCCTTTGGTCTATTTCCCCTTTTATTAGTATGGGATGTCCTTCTTTATCTCGTTTGATCAATGTAGGTTTGAAGTCTACTTTGTCAGAGATAAGTATTGCTACTCCTGCTTGTTTTCGGGGGCCATTGGCTTGGTAAATCTTCTTCCAGCCTTTCATCCTAAGCATATGCTTATTTCTGTCGGTGAGATGAGTCTCCTGTAAGCAACAAATTGTTGGATCTTCTTTTTTAATCCATTTTGTCAAACGGTGTCTTTTGATAGGTGAATTAAGTCCATTAACATTAAGTGTTAGTACTGATAGGTATGTGGTGATTCCTGCCATTTAGTTATCTTAGTTGTTTGAAGGTTTGATTGTGTGTACCTAACTTGATGTTACTCTCTACTGTCTTGCTTTTTCTTATCCTGTGGTTTGGTGCTGCCTGCCTTTTCATGGTTAAGTTGGGTGTCACTTTCTGTGTGCAGGATCCCTTGCAGAATCTTTTGTAATGGTGGCTTTGTGGTCACATATTGTTTTAGTTTCTGCTTATCATGGAAGACTTTTATTGCTCCATCTATTTTGAATGATAGCTTTGCTGGGTAGAGTATCCTGGGGTTGAAGTTATTTTCATTCAGTGCCCGGAAGATCTCACCCCACGCTCTTCTTGCTTTTAATGTTTCTGTTGAGAAGTCTGCTGTGATTTTGATGGGTTTACCTTTGTATGTTACTTGTTTTTTCTCTCTTGCAGCCTTCAATATTCTTTCCTTAGTTTCTGAACTTGTTGTTTTAATGATGATATGTCGTGGAGTAGTTCTATTTTGATCTGGTCTGTTTGGTGTCCTGGAGGCCTCTTGCATTTGTATGGGAATATCTTTCCCTAGATTTGGGAAATTTTCCGTTATTATTTTGTTGAATATATTACGCATTCCCTTCGCTTGCACCTCTTCTCCTTCTTCGATGCCCATGATTCTCAAGTTTGGTCTTTTGATGGAGTCAGTGAGTTCTTGCATTTTCTTTTCACAGGTCTTGAGTTGTTTAATTAATAGTTCTTCAGTTTTTCCTTTAATTACCATTTCATCTGCAAGTTCTGAGATTCTGTCTTCTGTTTGTTCTATTCTGCTGGATTGGCCTTCCGTTTTGTTTTGCAGTTCTGTTTCGTTCTTTTTTCTGAGGTTTTCCATATCCTGGCTGTTTTCTTCTTTATTGTTGTCTATTTTTGTCCTGAGTTCATTTATCCATTTATTCATTGTGTTCTCTCTTTCACTTTGGTGTTTATACAGTGCTTCTATGGTTTCCTTTATTTCTTCTTTTGCTTTTTCAAATTCTCTATTTTTATTGTCTTGGAATTTCTTGAGTGTCTCCTGTACATTTTGGTTGACCCTATCCAGTATCATCTCTATAAAATTCTCATTGAGTACTTGTAGTATGTCTTCTTTTAAATTATTCTTGTAGGCTTCATTGGGTCCTTTGGCATAGTTTATCTTCATTTTGTTGGAGTCTGGCTCTGAGTTTCTGTTCTCTTCATTCCCCTCTGGTTCCTGTACTAATTTTTTGCTGTGGGGAAACTGGTTTCCTTGTTTTTTCTGTCTTCCTGTCATTGTCCTTGGTGTTGTTACTGTCCCTGTACTGTGTGTAATTAAGTATTTTCTAGCTTGTAATAATAACAATGGTAATATTGAGAATGGAAGAGTGAGCTGAGATGGAAAGCAAGAAGTTAAAGAAAAGGGGAAAACAAATATACAGACAAGAGGGAGAAAGCAGAACAAGGTATCAGACAAGAGAGTTTCAAAGGTATAAACAGGGAGTGTTAGTGTACTAATCGACAGTAAGCTGAACAGACAATAGAGTGACAGAGAGAGGATTGAAAATCAAAGATAAAAAAAATAAAAAATAAGTATATGAAAGTAATATCTATTTATAAAAATGAATTAAAATAAAATGGAAAATAGAAAATTAAAAAAAACAAAAAAAAACCAAAAAACCAAAAAACTTCCAAGTTTATATGCAATGCAATTTCAGTCTTAATAATTTGGATGTCCGTCTCAATCTCCAGTCCTGGAGTTGGTGCCTCAGATGTTACTCTGTAGTTGTCTCATCAAAGGGGATGCATAAAGTAGAACAAAACTACACTCACACACACACAGAAGAAAAAAAAAAAAAGCCCCACCAAGTGTCCCCAGTTCAAATGCAATACAGTTTCAGTAAGTTTTTCGGCTTGCAGGTGTAATTCGGTTGTTCTCTCATCAAAGGTAGGGAGAAAAAGAAAAAAAAAGCGTCTGGAGGCAGTTCTGAGAGTGGTATCTGCAACTGTGGCTTGCCTGCCTGCTGCTCTCAGCCTGTAGCTGGCCGCATTATTTATGCAGATCTCTGGGGTGAGCTTAGCACTCACCTGGTCCCACAGGCTTTGTTTGCTCAGAGTTCTCCTGTGCGGGGGAGGGGGGCCTCTGCTACAGGCTTTTCCCTTTCCAAGCACTGGGAAAGGCGACACTGCCCCGCGTTGTCAGGCCTGCGTGTTTATTTACAGTTCACGTGGGAAGTGGGTCTTCCCTCCTCTCACAAGCGTCCCCGCTCCTGGTTGCTGGCGCGCCCCGCTCCCGCCAGAGCCTCTCTGGCCCGCCCGGCTCGTTTATTTACAGTCCCGGGAAGGCTTCCCTTCCCCCAATCTTCAGCGCTCAGGGCGCCCCACCCTCTTTCCAGCGTGTCTGAACTGTTCTTATTGCTTAGTACTCAGTTTCTCTTTTTTTCCCGGGTGGAGGTCAGTCTGTCCAGGGGGCTATGCTGCTCTGGCCCAGGCTTGTCTGTGGGGGAACCGCGGTACCGCGAAGCTCACCTGGTCCGCGTCTTCCCAAGCCGTATAGGCGCCAGCCACTGGCGGCCCGGGGGCCTCCTCGGTTCTCTGTTTAACGTGAAGTGGAGATTCTCTGCGCCGGCTGAAGATGTGGAGGAGTCAAAGTTATGCCTTTTCTCGGTGATTATGCCTGCAAAGTGTGTCTCCAGCGTCTCTCCAAGATTTCACTATAGGAGGGTCACTTTCTGCTTCCTACCTCTAGCCGCCATCTTGGAATCCGACATTCTTAAATAACAATGTTAATTACTAATACTAATTCTTAGTATTAAGTAGTATTAAATTCATTACCTCCCTTGTATATATTTTTACCACAAATAAATAAGAATTTTTAAGAATTTTGAGATATATTGTTATTCTCCAATAGTATAAACATACTGAATACAATATGAAAATAAATATAATTTTTAATGTTTTGCCTGTGCTGCTTGCCCCCATTACAGGGAAATCTAATCTTCTCTCCCATTTGCACTTCTGGTGTACAGTTAGACTGACTAGTAAAATGAATTAGAATTCCCAACAATTACATTTTCTGACTAAACAGTAAAAGTGGCATTTGTTTTTCTGTGCATATAATTTCTGAGAATAAAAATCAACATAACAAGTATGTGCTTTTAAATGAGGCCAATTTTCATTCTATTTCCAGTCCTGCAGTTTTAAACATTAAAAGCACAAATTTTGTTTTGTTACATTACAAGTAGATTATCTTAGACAACAATGCATATTTAAGGTGCAGAAAGTCCACAATGTCATGTGCTGTTTTAATAAAGAATAAACTAAAGAGGGAAGAGCAGGAAGCAGCATAAGAGTTTTGTGGTTGTACTGGATCCATTGCAATGAAATTGATGGAGAAGTTTTCAAAAGCACAAAGAGAGGAAAAGTTGGAACATAAATTCAGAAAGGAGTTACCATGAGTTCTGTCATCTGTGACAGTTTAAACAATGACTACAAAAGGAAAGTAATAGGAAGCAACTACTTTGCCTTCACAATATTGTTCAGACTGCCAAAGTCCATGAGAAAATAAGAATCAAATCCAGGTAGAAATCTAATAAGAGAACTTCTGGAGACAAGCTTCAATATCATTGTCAACTAATACCTAATTAATTGCAGATTATTGAAAGAGAATCTAAAGTTCCTCAACACATTAACTTCAAAAGATTCACAAGGATTAAATCATACTATGTATGTTAAAATAGTAAATCTAAGTTAAATGCATTTTGATAGTGTTTTAATGAGTGATTCAATCACTACTAGATTTCCCCTCTTTTACTCTTTAGTTCTGTTATTTTTAGTTACAATATATCCCATTATTTTCTTTAATCATTTAAAATAACCAGTGACATCAAAATTGCTAAGAAAATATCTCATGTGGCCATGATTCAATTCAGACATAAGAAAACAGTAGCCAGTAAGCTTGTCTATTTTCTGGACACATGTATACAACTAGATTTGTGACTTTAATATTGGTTTAATTCCTAATGTTTAAAGAATGAAGAAGTCTTTTTTTATGGATGTTCAGAAAGGCTATTATGAAGGAGTCTTTTAAAGTTGATTAAAATTATGAGTCAACACTTTAACTTAAAATACTTTTCAGTGTTTTTAATTAAAATTTTCAGAGTTGTTGAGCTAGGAACTGTGCTTAATACAAAAAGTCATTTTTCCATATTTTGAACAGTGCATGATCTTGAATGCTAAGCAGAGTTAACTCTGTTTCTCATTTTCCAAAACTGATCCAATTGGTACTGGATGGGCAATATTTGAAGATTGTTCTGTTCTTCAAGCACACAAATGATGAGATCGTTCCAGTTTTGTTGCATGAGATCTTTCCAGTTTTCCTTCTAAGCTGAAGAAAACAGTTATCCCCACTAAACCTTCCCATATTCTAAAAAGAATATGACTTTTGATATAATGCTCACAAATATTAACTAAAAGCAGAATCGGTCCTCATTTAAATATTAAATATTAACTAAAAGCAGAATCGTCAGGTTAATTTTAAAAGAACAGAGAAAGATTTGGGCAGAAATAGACACTCTTCAATGGGATATGTGTTCCAGGTTTTCCCCAAAGTTAAGAATTTGAACTTGCAGAGATATTATCTTAATTGCCAAATGACCATCACTTCCTAATTGATGATCCAGGGTTTACCACACTGAAACCTTTTGATTTTGTCAATAAGTGGAAATAAACTCTCCTTCTTTCAATGTCCATCCAAACAAAATATTTGTTGGATTATGATTTATCTCAGTAATTTATATTTATGAAGATAACTTTTCAAATTTAGTAAACAAAGTCATAAGCAAACTACATGTGTTTTTGCTACAACATGTATTATTTACTGTAGCCATGAGAATCCAGACAACTAAATTCAGATTTATACAGTGGTTTTTACATTAAATCATACTGTTGATCTCACATACTTTGCAGAGGTTACTAGGATTGTTGGTGTTGCTATTGTTGCAATTTTTGTCAAACCACAGTGTGTATGGCTCATGAAGACTAATTTAAAGTTAAATCTAATCATGAAGCCAGGTGCCAGTGTCTCATGCCTGTAAACCTAGCTACTCAGGAGGCAGAAAACAAGCCCAGGCAAATAGTTCATGAAACCCTATCTCAAAAATGCATATCACAAAAAGGGCTGGCAGGGTGGCTCAAGGTGAAGGCCTTGAGTTTAAGCTCCAGTACTGCAAAAACAAACAAACAAACAAAACTGAATAATGAATTGATTTTAATGTGTTGAATCTTAATTTAGAATTTTTATCAGATACTGCTAGTAAGAATATTAGCACTCTTGTTCTAATAAGTATAATTTATTTATATTTTGTCAAAGTCATATTTTAGGAGCAAACTCATACAGATAAGAAAATTGTACAAACATTAATAAAATTAAATTCTTTAATTTTGAAACTAAAGTTGGAAATTCAATGTAGAGTAAAAAAGTGGTTGATTCCACGTAAGAAAGAAGTAGAATTAGTGTTCACTTCTTCTCTTCTTTAGGAATTTGACTGTGGCATGAGATATGTCTGTCCATCCTGTGTTTTTGTATTTGCATTTCTGAGAAAATGTTCTGTGCTGTTTATTGTATGGCTTCCATTTGCTTGGGAATGTGTAAGGCAGCATGTCAATACTTATTAGATTACATTTAATTTCAGACCATATAGGAAGATAAGTGTCATCTACATTTGTGTTAATCAGATTTTCATCAACATGACAAATACTTCAGTAATAAAATTTAATAGGATCAAAGATTTATTTTGACTCACACTTTGAGAGGATTCAGTTCATGGTGACTTGGCTCCATCCCCAAGTGCTTGTAGTGACACAGAGCATCATGGGAGAGCAATGATGGAGCCCAGCAGCTCATATAATTTCATCTGTAAAGCAGAGAAAAAGAGAGGGTGAGAGGAGAAAAGAAAGAGAGAGAGAGAGAGAGAGAGAGAGAGAGAGAGAGAGACAGAGACAGAGGAAGAGACAGAGACAGAGACAGAGAAAGCCAGAAGGCAAAGGGGCTGCTTTCAAAGGCATACCCCAAATGACTTACTTACTAAACTAGGGCCTATCTCAGAAAATATCTATTCAGTTACCAGTAACTCCACCAAATTTTGAATCTATCAGTGTACTAATCCACTTATTAAGTCAAATCAGATCTTATCAGAATATGATAGGATTCAGGATCCTATCATATCTCAATAATTGAATCTATCAACTGGGGACCAATCCTTCAACATATGAGTCTTTTGGGAATATTTCATAACAAAGGTGTTAACAGTATCAATGAGATAATGTTAGACACATCAAGTGAATAACAGTGAGCAAAAGATTCTTTCCCAGAGTCCAGAACTCAGAGTAAGAATCCTTTTGCAGGTCTACCTGTGACATTGTGCTGACTAGTCACATTTATTTGAAAATGCAACAAGTCATTAAGAAAAAGTTTTAATTTGTATGTCTTCTTTTGGTTCCAGAGGCAAAAGGCTAACAAGGGGAGGGTAGGAGGTAAGAAATTTCTTGCATAAAGGGCTGAGAATAGCCAACCATCACAATAGCTGAAGGGAAATGAGATCATAGTAATACCTTATATTGGAATCTGATGTGTTGTCAAAGGAGTCCTTTAGAAATACTTTTCTTAATTCTACAACATAAGGGTTTTCATTAAGACATTTTCATAATGTACATAATGTACTCCTGTCACATTAACTCCCTCTGTTGCCCTTTGTTAGCTTCCTTTCCTTTTCATTTCCATGTCCCTCATAACTCTCCATTTACATTCAAGCCTCCCCCAACAAGATCCCACTTATGACAAAATATGCAATATTTCTCCTTGTGAGAAAAGACAGACACTGTCACAAGGGTGGTGCTGCAAAAACTGGTTAGCCCCATGAAAACTTTTATACTTCTAAAATAAGAGATTTTCACTTGATATAGCATCAGCAGTTACCACCAGCAGATATCAGTAGCACTAATCTTACACTATTATTTTGGGTGCTTATAGAAAGTTGGGGACAGAGCACTCACAGACCCTGCTCATTTGTTTCCTCCACTATCACAAGATCTTATAGAGTAGGTTCTGTGTCCTTCTCTACTCCATGAATAAGCACTAACTTAAAAAGACTGGAAGGAAGGGTATTTGAGAGACTGAACATTTGGACAAAAAGATGCTGAACACAGGGCTGGTGGATTGGCTCAAGTAGTAGTGCCTACCTAGCAAGCATGAGGCCTTGAGATCAAACCCCAGTACCACCAAAGAAAAGTTGCTGAATATACAGCACTGAATTTTTCATCTAAATAAATGCTCTAAATAAGCACTTGGCTGTGTTTTGAAGATAATGGATGGGATCTTCCAAATGTAATAGAAACCTATGAAATGTACACTTTTATGAATATGTAAGTGGTAACAAACTATTTTTTGTTTTATTCCACTGGTTCTCGTGTTTGAAATCAGGGCCTTATACTTGCTAGGCAAGTGCTCTACAGTTTGAATCATGCCACTATCAGCCCTTTTGCTCTGGTTATTTTGGAGACAGAGTTCTACGTTTTGGTCACACGCTTTTCACTATAGCAGGAATGACAGGCACACACCACCATGCCCATTTTTTCCCCCTTGAGATAATAGCTCACAAATATTTTGCCAGGACTTGCCTCAAAATTCAATATTCCCAATATTACCACCCACATAGCCGGAATCACAGATGTGTGTCACTGTGCCCAGCTATTATGTACAATGGGCTCACAAATATTTTTGCCCATGCCGTTTTGAACATTTTCCTAATCTCAGTCTCCCAAGTAGCTACACGCAAAAGTCACTGGGGCATGAATAAAAGCTGATATTTTAAACCTGCTATGAAAAGGGAGACTTTGAATCACTGAGTCCACAGCATGGTGTAAGAAGCAGGCTGTCTTTGAGTTAGTGACAGGAAAGAGATGATACTCCATGTTGATCTGACTGTTGGTGGCAGGGTGGATGACAGAATGGGTCTTTTACATTGACAATAAGAAAAACATGTGCATACACTTAAATAAAAAGACACAAGTAGAGGAAGAAATCATTTGGATCCATGTATTTCCAAGTGGAGAATCCAGAATGCATATGCATTCATATATACATTTATGTTTAAGTACATACATATGTATATATATATGATTATATATATATAATCACTAATTCAGTATAAGCAATAACTCTACCACTCTTATACCCTCTTATACCACAGTCCCTTCTTATACTTGTGAAACAATAAGCCTCAGTGGTTAAGCAATTTATTCAAGGCACAGAGTTAGTAAATAAAAGAGCTAAAATTTGAACTAGGGAGTACTGCTCCAGATACGCTGTTCAAACTACCATACTGTTACTTCTCTTGCTCCAGCACTTCATCCATGCATTTGGAAGACTATTGTTCACTTAACTATGGAAACAGAAACTCAGATACAATGTACACAAAGGTATGAGAAGCAGCTACTATAATATTCAAAATTTGCATTTTATATATATATATATATCTATCTATCTTACATAATGATCAAAATAGGGTAAATAGCATATCTATCACCCCATGAATTTATCATTTCTTTGATATGTGGGCATTCAGAAACCACCCTTATAAGTATTTTTGGAGTATATAACATATTATTGTTAATTATAGCCAGCTATATACACACTTATTCCTCTCATCCATTTACAAATGGAAATTTACAACACTACAATTATATAGAGAATTATTATATGTTTAGGAAAACATTTTAAAGGTAAAAAATTGATTGATATTTAAAGGATTAAAATTTTAACAAATGATTAAAGTTGCCATGTAACCCATCAATTCAATTTGTAGGGATATATACAAAGAGAAATGAATGCCCACATAGATGGGCATTAATTATAAGATAGATGTTTGTGTCCATACTTGAAGTGCTTAGGAATAAAATACAGATGATAAAAAAATAAGCAAATGATAATTTAAAAGGAAAGAAAATCTCCAAAAAAAACATTTCTACCTAATGGAGAAAACAACTTATATGTGAATTTTGTTTTAGTTACTCATTTGGCCAGATTGTTGTCTGCAGGCAACAAGTCAAAATAGGTATTAGTGACTGGTTCATATGTCCCAATTGGATCTAATCCAGGAAAAGATAGATTAGCCTTTGAATTGTAGCTTCTAGAAGGAGGCTGAAGTTATTTTTCATCCTCATACTAGGAAAAATCCTAAACTCATTGGAAATAGTATATCAGGGTTTCTTGAAGAAGAGAAAAGAAGGGATTCCTGAACACAAAGAAAGAACAGAGGCTTTGGGGGTTTCCTATATAACAGGAATTTATGACCACCACCATGTGACAAAAGTAATGGAGGAAAGTCAAAATCTTCCATTCTTGGTAGCAGAGCCATAGACACAAGGTTGGCCAGAATTTATCATGATTTCAGTACTTTGTACCTAGAAAGGAAAATCCACAGACATCAGCTTTCAGGGAAACTAAAGAAGGACTCAGAAAATGATAAGTTTACACTAATCAGGACAGATTATTCTTATGTATCATTCTGCCCATCTCAGACAGAAGTCTTCCAGACTTCTAAAGAGACCTGAGGTTTGAGGTTATGGTAGAAAGATAGTGAAAGATCCCAATTGTCATTAATACAAACTTCTCAAGAAAGGGTGAGACTGGGCTAGGAGTTAAGATTCAGTGAAGTTCCAGAGACATAAGCAGTCTCCGAATTTAGAGATCAGGAGCATAAAGAAGTATGATGGTTAATTCTGATTGTCAACTTGATTAAATTAAGAAATACCTAGGAGATCAATAAAAGCACACTTAGGACTATGTCTGTGAGAGAATTTCCAGAATTAATTGCATTGTGAAAACTCTGATGTAATGAATGGATTGATCATTTGAGGGATTCATGATATGATGGCATTATTGGGGAGGTGATAAAAGTTAAGATGGGGGTCTATGTGGAGGAAGTAGGTCACTGGGGGTGTCTTTGTGGGTATATGCTATCCTGGTCTCCTTTTATGGCTCTGCTCTGCTTTTTTTAGGTGAAGAAGCTTCCATACCATGTGATTGTGGCACCCTGAGGTTCTTCCAACACTCATGGTGCCAAGCAACCAGGGACTGAACCCTGCAAAATTGTGAGCAGAAATAAATATTTCCTTCCTTAAGTTTCTTCTGTCTGTTATTTTGGTCACAATGATGAAAACTATTACTAGAAGGATGTCTGAAATATAGTATCAATGTTTCCTGCTGTTTGAGCACATCCTGATGGTCCACAAAAATGAGCCTATGAGTGAGTGCAGACTCCTCTGTTTCTGAGGCTCCAGAGCCCTTAGCATTTCATGAAAAGTGTTTGCTCAAACTTCATCCACTAACCTTATGTTCTACCTTCAAGCTGAAGCCAAAGCCCATCTCTCATCTCTCTCGGGACGTATCTGTTTCATTTGATTTTGCTGTTAGTAGACCTATGGCCTCAATTATCTGGTGGATTCAATTAATGCTTTGAATTTGCAAATTATTTAGCTTTTCCAATGTTACTTCATTGAGAATTCTGATTTTTCCATTTTGTACATTCCTAACCATAGTTCTGTTACACTAAATTCTGATACTAAAAACAATTATAATGTATAGTGAAGATTCAAGTCAATACTATTTAGAAATAATTTTTAATGTATTTCTTCTTAAAATTTGCTTTGTCTCTTTTACATTTTAAAGGAGTCATTTAAATTTTCATCTGGGTTTCATAGAGTCCCTTTATTTTGTTTGAACATATAGTTTAAATGATTTGTTACTTATTTTCCTAGCCGTTGAAACTATTAGTTTCTTTTTCATATGGAAGTTTTTGGAAATGTCAAAATTGCCAGACTTTATATAGATAATTTAATATGCTCTCACTGTTCATTATTAAATAACTGTATTCAAAGTTAACATAGCTTTTAATGAAAACAGTCTTTGAAGTAAAACTGCATTTGAAAGTAATATATTCGTGGAGATGATACCTTCCAGCTTGCATTGCTGGGTGTCTGTCTATCCATCTACTCATCAGTTATTTGCCAGTAAAAACCTCTGCTGTTAGATACTGTGCTTAGTTCTGGGGAACACTTGAGTAGCTAAAGGCTACTACTACCATCTTGTAGCATTTTATGATTTTTTCAGTTGGCATGTTTCAGAGTGTTCCCCATTTGTTGTCTCATGAAAAATTATCCTGGACAAGGGTAATGATTAACATTCTGTGAAAACTTCTCAGTGCTCAAATAATGGTAGCAAACACTGGGTTTTGTCTCCCTCTTAGAGATTAGTTGTTTCTATTCATCATTTAAAACACAAGGAACTCTATAATTATCAAGCTATCTAGCTAGAATTTCACCAGTTTCTTTAACCATGAATCAGTTTTTAAAAATAGTATGTCTATGAATATATTGTAGGTAAGTTACAAGTTAGGGATAGTAGGGTCTCCAATATAATTTGCATAAGTACTATTCCAGCTTCAACTTCTAGTTCTTTGTCAATCTCATCAAGTTTAAGTTACTTCTGTTTTCTAGTTTCTCCATGTGCTCAAAGCAGAAGCTCATTCTTCTAATGATGCTCTTGAAGGACTATTATTCCCCTAATTAATGGCTATGCCCTGTTAGAATGACTGAAACTAAAATCTTACCAGACCAATAAACAGTCTAGAGGATAGTTAACAATGCTCTTTCATCCATGTAACTTTTTAACTGTCAAACAATTTTAATGCTTATTTTTTAATTTTACAACTCAAGTGGAATAAAATTATATAAATTCTGTATTTTCAAATTATAAACCAGCTCATAGATTTGGCTTTTTTTTTTCAGGAGAATTATCAAGCATCTTTGTAAAAGAATCTCATGGTTATTTAATTTTGGAAATGTGCATAACGAATTGGCCTTTTGCTAGAAGTTCAATTAACACCAAAGCTGGCAATTTATAGTGTCTGGCCTGTCCCTTCATTTTTGGTCACAATTAACCACCACCTTTATTCCAAATGTTATGGTATTTTTACACAAAAATCATGTCTTTCCCAAAATTCATTAAAATTAGTACTTTCTTGCTCTTAAATTCTTGCTGTATAAATCCCTATTTGAAATTTATGCTGACTCCCCAAATGAATTTTTTATAAATGATAAAGAAAAATATAAATGTTAATTGTATAAACCATCTTACTGTGTCATAGCTTATGAGCATAGCTCAGTTGTGTTCCTCTGGACCACAATTTGAGGTCAAGAGGTTGGAGTTAGTCTGTTGTCCCCACCCGCATCTTAACTAAGATAAAAATCCATTCCTAATCTTTTTAAAATGACTGACTTATGGCAGGCTTCAGAGGATCCTCTTGTGACATACCCGCGTAAGTGGCTGATTAATATGATTCCTTTACATAGCTTTGTCAAAAACATAAGTTGGGCTTGAACTTCACACTGTCTGTTAGTGAACAATATTTGTTCTTTTCCAGTTCTTCATCCTCACAGGATGACTCTCCATGTAGTCACCTGCTTCTTGAGAGAGAGGTGGTAGAGAATTTGCAAGACTGAATCTCCATGGTCTTTTTATAAACCATTCTCAAAGCAATATTCCATTACTTGTGATATATTCCAGTCATTAAAAGAAGGTATCTACATCCAGATCAGACCTTGTGGAAGAGATTATTCATGGTGGTAATACCAAGAGGCACAGACAATCTCAGAGCCCTTCAGAAGCTACACAGCACACAAATATTTCTTTTATATTTGGTGAAAATTTATGCTTCAACTGTAAATTAATAATTTTTCTCTCTCATTCTTATTATTTCTAAGATCGTTATATTAATAAACTTACATTTGTTTTCAGAACTTCAAACTAAGAGAAATTAAATAAGGAACAGACTTGTAAGGAAAGATAAAGTGACACAATGAAATTTAAAACAAACATGTAAATTCATTTCAGTTTAATAAATATTAAGGAAACATTGTTTATGAAACATTGCATTAAGTCCTGCACAGGATATAACATGAATAAGAAATAGGTCAAGATTCTAAATATGGGTTTGACAAAGGTTTGTGTAGACTTTTATCGCTGTCAAATACCTGAGAGGATAACTTCAAGAAAAAACAGATTTATTTTCTCTCATCATTTCACTCCATGCTCAGCTGGCTCCATTGCTGTGGGCCTGGGGCAAGGCTGAACATTGGGGATGGGGCTAGGTCCTGGAACCACAAACAGTCTTTAAAGTCACACCCTCAGTGACTCACCTCCTTCAACTAGGCCTCACCTCTTACCACTTGCCATAATGCTATCAAATTGTGAGCCCAACAGTAGATTAATCTATTGATAAAGGTAGAGCCTACATGGTTCAATTACCTCTCAAGGACTGGACCCAACAGCTGGGGATTAAATCTTTAACACAGGGCCTTTTTGTGGGAATCCTTCATGTCCAATCAATAGCAAGGTTCATCTTATTTCTAGTTGTATAACTGAAGCAAGTTGCTTAGGACAGTTATTGTTCACATGTCAATGGGAATTACTGTAAGGATAAAATGAAATACAGAACATCTTATCATACAGCCATAGGAATTTCTTAGCCCAATGCGTAGCAACTTATAATCAAGTTATAACAAAATAATAATGATGAATAACAGCAATAACCTTACATTTGCCAGAGCTGCTGTAAGTGCTAAATGAGGTTTAACACTTTCCTGCTATTAGTTAACCAGTGTAGTATTCTTGAGTTGTATCATGTCTACTCCATTTAATATTTGGATAATTTTTAACTAAGTCATTTGACATTTTGTGTGCAACAAAACCCTTATTTCCAAAATGAGAATAACGATAGTGTTATAAAAAGCCAATATTTTGCTGGGCATGGTGGCTCACACATACAATCATAGCTACTTGGGACATGAAGAACAGGAGGATTGAGGTTGGAAGCTTGCCTGGGCAAAAAAAGTTTGCAAGATCCCATCTCAACAAATGACTGGGCACAGTGGCACCCATCTGTTCTCCCATGATATTTAGGAAAACACAAATAGGATTGTGGTTCATGTTTTCCCAGGTATAAAGTGAGACCTTATTCCAAAAAATAAAAAATGCAGAAAAGGTTGGTAGAGTGGCTCAAGTGGTAGAATGCCTGCAAGTGTGAAGTTCTGAGTTCAGCCCACGTACAAACAAGGAAAAAAAAAGAACCAATATTGTAAGAGCTTATGGAACACTACCTTGAACATTTTGTGCATTCATTAATTATAATGTAAAATATTCAACAAAGTAAAATAATCATGACAGCTGACAGAAACACCTCTCAAAGAGGACAAAGTGTAATAGGGTGTAAATGAGCTCTTTCAGATATCTGTGGGAGAATTAAGAAATGATATGAAGAAAGATGTCATAATGGAAAGCACACAGAATTTCTGAGGGAAGATTTTCTTCAATTGACTCTTGATTTCCTTTTACTTTCTCCATAGCTACCTTTCCCCAAATGTGAAGTATTTGAAATCATGCAATTTTCCACATCTGGGTTTCTTTATGTCTTTTTTTCTTATCACATTTATAGCACAGAATAATACTCTGTTTTCTGAATGCAGAACTGTGTATTTATACATTCACTATAGGTGGAAATATTGGTTGTCCTAAATTTGGGAAATTATGAACAAGTCTGTCATAAGCATTCATAGGCAAATTCTTGTGAATGTACATTTTCCAGTCCTTTGGGTTAATGTCACTGGCTGGGTCATATTGTAAGAGTATGTCTCATTTTTAAAGAAAATGTTAAAGTGTCTTCCAAAGTAGTTGTACCACTTTTCATTACTGGAAAAGAAAAAAATGAACAAAGGTTCCTGTTGCCCCATGTTGTAGTCAACAGATAACTGGGATTTAATAGACAGAGACTTAAGATATATTCTAGTCAGAGTGCAGAAAAATTTGAATTTTGAAAATAGACAACTTTGGCTGCTCTTCACAGAAGCATAAGTCTGTGAAACATCCTACTATAGCATTGTGCCTAGTGAGAGGAAACAATCTTAGTGGATGTTCATTTTTGCATTCCGTTACCCATTACTTCCCTTCTTCTATGAACACATCTACAGAAATATTCTCGTTCAGATCATGTTGATCAGGCAGCACTGACCTGTGCGTCTTTCCCTGAGTTGAATTCAGTGTTTTCAGATTCCTACCTGTCCTAGAAAAGAACATATGTCAAATCACAACTTGGACAGGGTGGGGATGGAGAGGCAAGAAGGCAACAGCATCAGCATCACCTGGGTATTTGTTAGAAATGCAAACTTTCAGGTGCCTCCATCAACCTTGTAAATCAAAAACTCTATGCATGGGGACCAGAAATTTATGCCTTTACAAATCCTAGTATGAACCACCATTAGAAATAACTTAGAATATATCTTTTTTGAGAAAAACTCGAGTGCTTTGATAACTCAACTCTATAAAGAATATTTTAAAAGAGTATGCATATTAAAAGCACAGAAGAATTTTTAAACTAAAATAATTAAGCCCCATCCAGTGATAACTTAAGTGTCCTGAGCCGGGATATCAGCCTTAATGTATTTATTAGCTCTAAAGTGACTCTGATGTGTAACAGCATTGAAAACCAATTCTCGAGGTCTGGTAGAAATGAAGCAATGTGAGTTTCAGCACACACATTCACCGAAGCAATGGTAGGAATCTCTGTATATACCTATCTTTATCACAAACTAGCAAAAATGATATGTCTCATTGTCTCATGTTTTCTCTTCAACAAAGTCAGAGGAGAAGAGGGTGGAACAGGTTCTGTCTGGAAGTATGAGGAGGAGGTGGCACAAACATTGTACACACATGAAAATAAATGTAAAAATGACAAAATAAAAGAAAGAAAGGGAAATAAAATGCATAACATATACCAAAGAAAAGGAAACCAATTCCCTAAGGTGCTAGTTGTCAACTTTTAGCTAATATCAGATTCAGCTGGAAGAACAGGAAGATAAAGATAAAACAAGAACCATAAAATTAATAAAGCATCCCAGAGAGTGATTTTCTTCGTTATAATGTATCACATATAGAATTATCACAATGAAATCCCTTCATTATTAATGTATGATAATTCAGAAGTAAAATTTAAAAATTAAAAAAGAACCAGATATCTCAATTTGTTAATAATATGAACATTTTTGAATTATATGTGCACATATGTATACATTCATCTGTGTTTAACAGATGTCCTATGCTACCCAAATTAGTGATATTAGTGGAATAGCTTATCTTAAAAATGGCATATGAGCCAGGTCCCAGTGTCTCCTGCCTGTAATCCTAGCTACTCAGGAGGCACACATCAGGAGGATGGAGGTTTGAACCTAGCCAGGGCTAAAAGTTCTGTGAGACTCTATCTTGAAAAACCCTTCACAAAAATAGGGCTGGTAAAGTGGCTCAAAGTGAGGGCCCTGAGTTCAAATCCCCGGTACCAAAAAAAGGTATATGAAAGGGTAAATTACATTTATTCCTAGGCATTTTACATGAGGATTTCTTTAAAAGATATAAATTTAATAGTTGTATACAAGAAGTCAAATAAGAAACAAAGGATTCACTGCCCTTTGTTAAAATGACACCTGCTCTTTTCTACCACACTCAGGGACAGTGTGCCCTTGTGATTTACTTGCATTTACTTATATTTCTTAATATGAACTCCTACTTTGCATTAACTGAAAGCAGGAGGCAAAATTAAGGCTTGGTTCTCATTCTCTTGTCCATATCTGCTGTGTGGTAGAGAACAATGCCACTTGCTTGAGTCACAGAGGTTTACTAATTTTAACTATAATATCATAGTGCCTAATGAAAATGGGGAAGGTGTTTTAATAAAATCAATCATTCTTAATCTTTGTATTTCTCCTACCCAATGGCTAAATTTCAAAGATATATTTATATGTTAAGTTGTGTCCAATGCAGAAACATGCACATCATAGAGAGACCTTAGATGTTTGAGTTCAAACGCTCATTAAGATGCCTGTTTAGAACTATAGTTAACCCATGTCTAAATGAGGAGGGTACTGTTAACATCATTGGAAAAGTATGAGGTTACATATTCTATGTCAATTACCTGCCCCATTCCTGGCCACCCTGTAATTCACATAAATAATACTCATTAAAGAAGAAACTAAACAGTATAATACTAAAATGTCTAGTTTCCATAAAGTTAACAGATGCAAAATATTAAACTAAAGTTTCTCATGTAAAAAAATTCACATATGTTGAGACAGTGGATAATTTATACATGGGTACATTATAATTGGATAACTGAAAAACAATTTAAAATATATAAAATTCAGCCATACACTATGCAAGTTTCAATAAATCAAATCAAATCTAATCAATGAAATTGAGCATATTTTAACTGAGCCATTTAGTATTATTATAATAACTAATAATGAGCCTGGCATGGGGGCACAATCCTATTATCTTGCACTTGTGAGAATGAGGCAGGAAGACTGTGAGCTTGAGGCCAGCCTGGACTGAACAATAAGACCTTATCTCTAAAAAACAAAACAAAAAACAATAATGCCATTTTAAAGTAAGTTAAGAAAAAGCTCATCTTTTAGAAAACTTTTGCAATTAATCCTTTTTTAAAAGTTAGTTTAATTTGATATTCAATAGACTTGAGAGAGAGAAAGACAGAGAGAGAGAGAGACAGAGAACTACATAAATCTTAAACCCACGTTAAGGGATATTCCATTTTCTCACAAGCTAGGAAGTGATACAGAGTTGACGGTGATGGTTCTGTTAGGCACTGGTTTTGGAAGCAGTACTGGAATTCTTCTACAAGTGAAGGCACAGTCTTTTTTAGCACACTTAGAATCATATTTAAAATTTGGATGAGCAAATTTTTTGTAGCAAATTTGACATTGGGAAGATTTGGCAAGGTGTGATGGAATGATGGTATGTACACTCGCCTCCATTTTTACAAGGAAGCCAGTACTGGCAGTGCTCCCAATGCTTTTCTGTTTTCTGTGCCAGCACTCAGTTCATTCAACATGGTTTAATTAATTGTCAGTGTTTCTGCTATTACTGGGTCCATTCGCAGTCTTGGTAATAATTGTATCAGTTAAGTTTCTTTTTTTTTCCATACTATCTTCTTTTACTCCCTCTTCTTCAATTGTGGGGGGAGGGGAGAGTTATATGGGGGTCTTGTTTTGCTCCTGAATCACTTCTAGTAATTCTTTGAGGTCTGGAGGGAACTAGAATTTTCTGTATCTGTGGAACTAAAGAAGAGTTACTTTGTTGTATCTCAGGTTCTTGAGATTCAGAGATTGCTTTCAAAATTAGATCCATGTTAGCTTGTTCAGAAGGTGGAAGAGAAGGTCTCCTTTCAGGATTTGCTGGCGCTGACACTTGTTGGACAGGTTTCCTGTAGCAAAGCCATAATCACCATCTACCTCCTGGTCTCCCTCATGATTGACATTTCTTTAAGTTTGGCACCTGGACTTACAACAGGGAACTTGGTCTTCTAAGATCTTTTCCCCTCATTGCTCATTTTTATCATTTCCATTCAAAAGGAGGAACTATAAGACTCTTCTAAGATATTAGGCACTCTAGGTTGCAAACACATCCTGTTTCACACACCTGGATCTCCTGTGTTGTCAGCATAAATACTGTTTGCTGTTGTTACGTGTCTACCTGCAGGTAGTTTATATGTTTCAATAGAAGTACCAGAAAAGCCATGTGTGAAGTATCACTGTAGTTTTTTTCTGACACAGGGGATTCTCTTGCACAAGATTGAGGTCTTTATCAATAACATCATCCAGTTCTAGTTTAATATCAATCACACCTCCAGAGTCTGCTCTCTGCTCAGAGTTTTCACTATTGATATTAATCAGGATGCTGCTTCATCATCATAGGTCTTTCTGACATTAGTGGGGTTCTGCTTTTCTGAGCTTGTAGAAATTCTGGAATCTCTTTTTCCCATCTAATGTTGGAAATGGCAAGGACAGTCACTGTGTTTTGTACCTTCTCTCATCTCCCTGACTGAAACAGCTCTTGTAGTTCCTAATTCTTACAATTTCCCCTTACTGGACTGCATCAGGTCTTACATCTTATCTCAGCTATCTCTAGGGCTCCTGAGACTTGTATTTGAGTTTCTTTTAGAGGTCCCCACAGTCCTTCCACCTCTGCCTCCACCAATACTCTGTTCCCCATCACAATTCATCTTGAAAAGTGAAAAATAGAGAGTGGAAATGTGTTTTGAAAACCTAAGGAAAAATACTTCAAGATACAGGCATAGGGAATGACTTCCTGAATAGGACACTGGTAGTTCAGGAAACGATAGCAACAATTGACAAATTAGATTACCTCAAATCAAAAACATTGTGCACAGGAAAAAGAAACAATTACTGGAGTAAAGAGATAGTCTACAGAATGGGAGAAATTCTTTGCCAGCCAACCATATGATAGTAGATTAATATCCAGAATATGCAAAGAAGTAAAAAAATTAAGCAGAGAAAGAAAAAGTAATCCAATCATTAATGGGAAGATGAACTGAACAAAGATCAAGAAGTATGAGTAACAAATAAATTCATGAAAATGTTCAATATTTTTAGCCATTATGGAAATGCAAACCAAAAAGTCAAATCACACCAGTCAGAATGCCACTCTTTAAGAAAACAAGCAATGACAAATGAAGGTATGGATAGAGGGGGGAAAAGAAACCTAATACACTGTTGATGGGAGTGTAAATTAGTGGAGATGGAGATTTCTCAGAAAACTGAAAGTAGAACAAACATGCAACCTAAATACACCACTCCTGGTGTATTTAGGATTCCAAATCAGCATGCATTAGAGATACTTGAACACCAATGTTTATCATGGCATTATTCACAATAGCCATGCTATGGAATCAACCTAGGTGCTTTTAAACAGATGAATGGATAAAGAAAATGAGGTACATATATACACAATATTTTCAACCATAAAGACTACTAAATCATGTTATTTGTAGGAAAATGGGTGGAACTAAAAACAATGAAAGTAGAAATGGTTCTGTTTAGGAAGATAAAGGGAACTAGTGGGAAGGAGTAAGAGAATAATTGGCGGTGAGTATTATCAAAATACAGGTTTATTATATAATAATATATATGTTTGTACTATTGATATGTACTAATAAATAAATCTTAAATGAAATATGGCTTTAAAACAGCAGGCTGTCTCTTATTCTAGTGATTGCTTCCTGTGCTATACAGAAGCTTTTATTTTAATGTTATCCCATTTATAAATACTTGCTCTTATTTCCTGAGCTACTAGAGTCCTGTTCAGAAACTCTTTGCCTATGCCTAGACCTTGAAGTGATTCTCCTATGCATTCCTCGGGTAATTTGTTTCAGTTTCAAGTCTTACTTTAAAGTTAGACTTTATTTTAAAGACTTTAAAATCTTTGTACATTTTGAATTGATTTTTTTACAGGGTGAGAGATAGGGCCCAAGTTTCAATGTTCTACATAGGGATATCCAATTTTCCCAGTAACACTTGTTAAAGAGGTTGGCAGTTTTCAAGTATATTTTTGGCCCCTTTGTCAAGAATCAGATGGCTGTAACTACTTGGGCTAATTTCTGGATCTGTTCTGTGAATCTGTTTTCTGTGTGGGATGGAACCACAGATCACCACATTAAGTGAAATAAGCCAGTTTCACAAAGGTGAGTATCATTAAATCTGGACTAAACAAAAGAATGATATACAAGTTAAAACGATCTGGAAGGGGAAGGGGAAAAGCAGGAGAAACAAAAAGTAACAGATGTGGTGAATGTGAGTAACGTATATTCATATGTTGAGATATATATATATATTTATATATACATTTATATATATACATTTATATTTATATACATTTATTTATTTTATTTATTATTTATTATTTATTTATTATTATATATATATATACATTTATTTTTATATATGTATATATATGAAATATAATAAAATTCTTTGTATAATTAAGATACAAAAAATGAGCAAAATTAGCTAATTTTAGGATAACTATACAAATTGACAGTGATGCTGTATATTATTGTCATGAATATATCACTTTCATAGTGTTTGAATATAAGGAAATGCAGTAATTCATCACATGCTTTTATGTATGCTAATCAGTGTTTGTTATGACTACAGATGTGATGGTAATCAGGAAACATGACACTTATCATTATGTACCTAATAGCTTAATGACAGCTACAGGAACTCCCTACAAAATATACCCATTAATGTATTTTCAAATTTACTAAGAATGCAAAGTGTTAAGAAGGTAAAGTATGAGTAGGTATTTGACTACTGTAATTAACCAAGATAGAATTTGGAGAAATTTTCTAATACAATAGGATATTTCAGGTTAGATCTGATAAAGAAGGATTACAAATACTGTTTAAAAATTTGGGGGAAGCCTAGTTATTTGGGAGTTTGAGCTCAAGAGAATGGAAATTTAAGTCCAGCCCAGAAAAAGTCCATGAGACCCACATCTCAACCAATACCTGGGCACATGGTGGTGACAGCCAGGCCTCGTAAGCTACATGGAGGCTGAGATTTGGAGTACCACAGTTCCAGACTAGTCTGGTCAAAAAAATGCTTGGAGGACCCCATCTCAAAGGAAAAAACCTGGACATGATGGTGCATACCTCTCATACCAAAGATGTTGAGCCAGAGCAAAATTCAAGACCCTATCTCCATAATAATCAGAGATTTAAAAGGCTGGATGTTTGGCTCAAGCAGTAGAGAATCTGCTAACAAACGGGAAGCCCAATTTCAAAACCCAAGTTCCACCAAAAAAGAAAAACAAAATCAGCAGAAAAGATTAGCCCAGAAAAATGTAAGTGTATAAACATTTAATATGCTAGAGTATATAGGTGCATAGTGAAAAACATAATTAGTAAGCTCAGGAGAATATTCTGCATTATTCAGAGCTCCAGAAAAGCAAGTCAGATATTTAGACTAATGAGACAAAAAATAAAACAAGAGTGGATGTCCAAGAAAGAGAGAGAAAGCGAACGCTGACGAGAACGGTTTGCTAACTGTAAGAGTGAGAATGGTCAAGAATTCAGAATGAATATAATGTTCAGGTAAACGCCTGGGTCAAATCTACACTGTTTTCAACACTAATTCTAGGAAGCCTCCCATTGTGATTCCCCACTCTGTGGAAAGGTGTTATAGTGAAGAAAACAGATGAACAAACTGTAACCATGTGCAGGAACTTTAGGTGCAGTTAGTTTCATCTTGTGAGAAAATCTGTGAAGGACAGATAACAGGGAGGATATGAAATGGAAAGAATGGTATCTGGAAATGGAGGATTGTGACATATATCCCAGAGTGAGTTTAATACTTGTTGTCACACTTATTATGTTCAATTTCATCAAGCAACTCATGTTGTCTAGTGTTGCTGCTTGAAAACATAGATGAGAAGTAAAGATTCAGTGAAATCTAGACTTCAAAGTGTTGAGCATTTTCCAGGAAAAGTCAATTATGGAGGTAAAAACCCAACTGAGGAAAAGTCTAGTTGTATCTGAGGAATGATAATAGTTATAACAATAGATTTTTGTTGGAAAAAAGTGAAAAATGGAGAAGTTCGAGGAACATGAGGCTGGAGAGAAAGGCAAAGAAATGTTTATACATAGTCTTCCATATTTACTATGTCTTGACAACTGAAGATTTGTAGTCTTATAAATCAGCAAAGCACCTCAGAAGTCTGAAGGGAAAAAAGTGGTTGCTCCACAAGTTGTAAAAATGAGGATAGGATAAGTTCACCTGGGTAAAAGCACAACAAAGAATTCTTTGGTGGCATGTTTAGCTCTACTGTTGGCAGCACGGGCTCCTGTATCAGGCTGAGTGAGGTTCTACCGTCTGCAGCATGTGCCTTCCTTAGTTGCTGTCACAGTAGAAGAAAGAATGAGGCTTTTTGCCCAGAGTTCACGCTCACCCTGTTTGCCTATAGTCCTTGGATCAGAACTGATATCATGACCCTAGTTAATATCAAAGTAGAAATTTCTGGGACAACAGACAGAACTGTCACTAATCACCAGGGTCTCTAGTATCATCCTGTAACTGTTAATTTGTGAAATACATTAAAAATTTCTAACACACATATAATTCACTTACCATATGTTTTCTTCACAAGCATATATTTTTCAAATTTTTCTGATAAGCTGTATCTAATTATTTCAGGAATCATTGATTCTAGAAACAACACAAGTTAATAAGCATCAAATTATGTTAAAATAGGTCATTATCACTCAAAAATTTAATATTTATTTTTAATATATCAGAATTTGGAAATTTTGAAGAAACAACAAAATATATTAGTATAAAATGTTTTCTTTTGAAATATTAGAAATAATACCATATATTTGTAAGATTTCATTTAAAATTATATAAAGTGTACATTGTTTGTTGTCTTGTAGGTATTGTAATATAGTAGTAAACTCCTAAAAAGAATAAATTAGGTCTTCAAAGTGTCAATACGTCCACATGTAGTTTATAGACTGGGTATTGAAAAACATCTTGCATATCTTGTCGGAAATCAAGCAAATTCATAAATTTCAACTAAGGTATATGACAATAGGGGAAAATTAAACACTTGAGCAAAAAAACACTCAACAGACTTTCAAATTAAAACAATTCTTTTAGGGGTCCTATTTTCAACCTGATATTTGTATAATTATATTAAATAAAGGACATGAACATTGACATACATCACGACATATTTTCACAAAGTATTACAAATGTTAATTTAAAATATTGCAAATGCTAATAAAAATGTTAGTAATGGCATTTAAACATATGATCAGATGACACCAGAGTCAAACCTCAGATCACTGATTTATTAGTTTGTTTGCTTATATGTTTAAAGAGTTTTCCACTGCTTACACCCATAAAAAGACATGACAAGACATTTTAGTAGCTCTAGTAGCCTAAGAAACAGAGCACTTGGGGTGGAAGAAAGAATCAGAAGCAGGAGGAAGTCATGGCACTGGAACTCATATTCAAATTGCCTATGATACATAAG
Source organism: Castor canadensis (assembly GCF_047511655.1). Lineage (NCBI taxonomy): Eukaryota > Metazoa > Chordata > Mammalia > Rodentia > Castoridae > Castor > Castor canadensis. Next base: position 139,856,721 of record NC_133405.1, read on the forward strand.
AACTGCCTGATAATCAAGACAAAGTAGGAAATTACCACTCAAGAAATGCTATGAGTGCCATAGACACTGGGACAGCTCAGAACGTTACTCACAATGTATCACAGTATGTACTTTTACTTATTGCAGGAATGCATTTTCAATCCACATTAAGGAATTATAAATTTCACTTCTGATGTTTGCAGCTCAAATAGCACTTAAAATATCAGTGATTGAGACAAACATCCAGGTATCTGACTAGAGAATACAAGAAGAAACTGTACTGGTCACACAAGAAGAAAAGCAATTATTTAATGAGAAATCCCCAATGGAAGAAATTTTTATGGTAAGTGGAATGGAAACAAAGCCCTATAAACAATACAATTAAAAAAATGTTGGAGCTACTGACTTCCGGGCTCCGCAACACTTCTCTAGTGGTAGCCTTTCCTTTCTCTCTAATAAATCCTACTTTATATACCAAAAATGTTGTATTTAACCTGATCTTTGAGAAATTGTAGGAAAATACTATGACTTCACAATCACTTTCCCATGGTACACACAGTTGGGATATTCTTAATGATTAGGAAATAATCAATAAGACACTCTCTAAGAAAGGGAAGCAGAGAGCAGAAAGAGAGAGAATAGAGAGGGACAGAGGCAGACAGACAGATGTGAACACACATATTTACAGGTACAGAGACAGATGCATACATACGTAGAGAGAGGCACACACATGTAAAGACAGACACACACACACTAACCAAGAGAGACAAACATGCACACACACATGGAGATGGACAGACATGCACACATACACACTAAGACACACAGGGAGAAAGATAGACATGCACACACACACACAGATGTTCATGCACACAGAGACAGGCACAAAGATGTGCATGCATGTGCACACACACAGATACACACAAATTTGATAACTACTGTTGGTAACCCTGCAGCATCCCTTATATATTACTAATGTAAAGAGCTTACTTCTATAATATTGGAAATTTAATCTGCACACTACAAGCTGCTTTATAGTTGGTCGCTCAGATTTTAATAATCTGCCTTGTAAGCTTCAAAAAGGAAAAGGAAAGCATGTGTTTAGACTGTTAAAAATTAGGACATATTTGTTGTACAGGGGGCATTCATTTTAATAATTCCCCACAGGCCTATGGAGTACATTGATTAGGTCACCTCCATCTTCTCTTCCCCTTGACTCTCTCTCTGCCCCACTTAAAGAAATTGCAAAACATTTCTTTGTTCTACTTCACAAAAGTTGATGAAGTCCATAGTTTTAAGAAATAGTGAGTGTGAATTTTAAAAGATGTGTAACATCTAAGGGAAAAGTTGGACAGAAATTGTCAAGGTATTTTGGCAGGAAAAAATACTTTGCTTAAAGAAAACCTGCCTATATTAGAAATTATAATGTTTCTAGCTTTAAATTTTCCCATAATAAAAATTGACAGGGGTGTTCACACTGTTACTCAACATACGAGTTGTTTTGTTTTAAAGGTTTTTTACTACCTGTAATGAAAAAAGTTCTCTCAAAAATATACTCCCTTAACTTTTCCAAATGCAATTCTTATCCATGGGCAAGAAAAAACACACTTTTCTTTGCATATTCAACTGTTTTAATTTAACTATTTGTATGAAGAATATTTTACTACTCAAATGGACCACAGTTCTGACAAATCAATTTTACATCAAATGGAGAACTTCACATGTCAACAGATACAGGTGTGCACCACAAGAAAGTGCACTCTTAATTTCATGTTGGCTACATTCTTAAGACAAAGCAACCTAATCGCAGTATTTCAACTGTTTTCCTTTATGATTATGAAATTATATACATAATGTTATATACGTTATATATATAACTTATATATTATTATGTTTTATATATATAACTTATATATTATGTATAATGTTATATATAATATATAACATCATATATATAATATTAACATATATATATTAATGACTTGCCTTTCAATTTAGCTTTAAATTTTATTTTATGTTGCCAACAGAGAGATCAATGTAACTGCAGGGCATGCCATTGCATTAATCTAAATACTACATTTGTTTCCTAGTTATTCTTCTATAGATCCTTCTGTAAGTCAAAATATTCTTTACAAGTTAAACATGCAGTTTCAAGAGAAACTACTTGGATTGACGTGAGATGCAGAACTTGCAGTCAATCAAACATATTTTCTCCTAAACTTCCTGATGCAGACCTTTCTGAAGACTTACCAACTACCAACTCAGAGCCTGGAAAATCACCAAATCATAGACTTGCAGCCTCACACCAAAGTTGAAATAAATATTAATTTTACTTCCAGAAGAATATTTTAGCAAGAAGAAATTCATATGAGGAGTGGTTATTAAATTTGTTAGCATTTTCCCCCATAAGAACTCCAAATAAAAATAAGCATTTATTTAGGTCATGTAAAAACAGATCTAGTAAGTCTCACTTATACTTCAGTTTTATTAAACACTCCCCTTAATTAAGAGTTTTCTAGGTAACACTTATTTATCATAGAAATACAATATGAAATCCTGTGAATGTAGCTTCATATGCCAGAAAACTTTAATATTCTGAAAAGATGTTTAAAATTCCTCTCTGATTATAACTAAGGATGTTGTATGATTTCTGTTTCAAGGTGTAATTAGCAACTGTCATTGCAATAAAAATACTGAATTTTGGTATAGTATTTATTTGCTTCTCTACTGAGCACTATTTTCTTCACAACATTTTTCTTCACATGAATAATCTGCTTTTTTGTAAATAATTTAATATACATAATTGATTGGTTTCTTATTTTTAAGACTGTCAATTTGTTTTTGTAAGTATGGATTCTGAATTGAGGAGCATTGAAGTGTGTATGAAATTTCTTCAGTCATTCACCCATGAAAATGAGCGAGGCTGACTCCTTCATTTGTTCAAGTAAATGGCTGTGCTTTACCAGAGATTAATAAATTAGTAACTCTCATTCAAAGGAGCTACAACTTTGGAAAATGCTGAAAATGAACAAATGTAGTAACATATGTGATGGTTTGTACATTAAATTCCCATCATGAGCTATTTCACATCCTATATTTGGGGGTTTTTTTGAGTTAGGGAATTAATGCTTTATTATAAATATTGCCTCAGAAATAAGTGAGAATTTTTGACCTTTTCCTGATGGGCTTAACAAGATTTAAAAATTTAGGATTTCAATAAAGGAAATAGTGACAGATCATACTTCCAACTTGAAATTCTGCAAGGTATCTAAATGGAAACATGAAATACGAATATAACTTTAATAAAACTGTACTTCTTTTAAAGAATACAAATCCATGTATTTTGAGAACAGAGAGAGATGAGGTTATATAAGTATATATTATATACATTTATATGATTATTATATTAGTATAAAAAGTCTAATGAAAGTTTTATATATCCTTAATCAATACAAAATACATATTTTTCAAATTACAGTGTTAAATTGCTGGTCTATAAAATAACAATGTAAGTGGGTTTTGTATATATGTGTGTAAAGTGCATCCACTTTAATACTTTATGTGTCATTTTTAGTGGATACATATGCATTATGCATTGTCATTTTATTACAATCTAGTAGCAAGTTTATAAAATATACTTAACACAATAAGACTGTCTAAATAAATGTCATAAGCATTGGATATATAACAGAGTTCTATCTCTGATAGAATTTAAAAAATGGAAGAATTAATGTTAACATAATAACTTCAAAGGGGAATTAACCAATTAGTTTATAGACATGTTCTGATAGAAATGTTCCACTTTACAGCTAGTAGTAATCATCAGACTTTTCTTTGAAATAAATATAATTCATAATTGATAGAGTAGCCCTTCATTGAACCTTGAAGTTTGGGCTACAAAATTAAATCTAAGGAGTTCATCCTGAAATCATAGATAAACAAACCATAAAGCCAACTATGCCAAAGTCTCTCAGTTTTAACATTACTGCCATTTTTTTGTGGAAAATTTTTTGTTTTGTGTGGCTATTTCATGCATGATAGAACATCCATCACAATTAGTAATATGGTTCCATTAAATGCCAGGTTCACCAACCCTGAACACCTTCCTCGTGTTGTGACAGCAAAAAAGTCTTTTGTTATTGCAAAATGTCCCATGGTAGTGCAAAAATTTCCCAATAGAAAAGCACTGATCTATACACTACCTTTCCCCACTTTCCAAGTGTTAGCTTTGAAGAGATAATTGGTGATGGGTTAAATTCACTTAGTAATAAGAGGCAGAATATGAAGGAAAGGCAGCTGGGGTTTCTTATCCACTGTCCTTTTCTCTACTTGGATATCTAGTTGAAGTACAACTTCTATGCACCCTTAGTGTTTATCTGAGGTTAATAGGATTTCAGTCCTCAATACTTATGCTTTTATTCTATGTTAATATCTTCACAAGACATTATCAATATGAGAGTCTCTTTTGTGCAAAACATAAAACCAGACAATATTGTTCATTTAGTTAGTTTACTGTGACTAGAAATACACTTGCATTTTTAAAATAAAGATCTCAGTTATTTAAAGATGAAGATATTGTGATGTCTAAATTATATTAACTACTTTATTGAATGTAGTAACTACTTAAGGACATAAAAGCTATTGGTTCATGCTATAATTGTATTACTTGTTGACATATTAACAATTAAAACTCTCATTTATATTGTTATTGCTTTTAAAATGCAAAGTAATTAGTCTAAATGAATTACAATATTATTCAGGTAAAATGACAGTCACACAACTAAAGATCCCTTACAGGTAAACACTGAGTCAGACTTGCCATCTTGTTTCTTTCTTTTTATTTTCCATCGTTTTCCTTTTTCTTTCCTTCCTTCCCTCCCTCCTTCCTTCCATCTCTCCTTTTTTCCAACCCTCTTTCCTTCCTTCCCTCCTTCTTTCTATCCTCCTTCCTTCTTTATTCCCTTCCTTACTTTTTTCTCTGTTACTTTTGTACACCCTTAAGATAAATTGAACACTACAGTTAAACTCTGGTCATTCAATAGAAAATAATCTATATCAAAGGAAAAGCATTATAGTTCCTTGCTAAAAATGTAACTTTCATATGTAGAATACAGGCCCAATACAAATATAACAGTATTATGAAAAACAGGTCATGCTAAGGGGAGGTCACATATGAGAGAGGCAGGAAGTTAAAGTGAATGTGGTTGATGTACTTTCTATACAAGAATGAATGTAGCGTTTTTAAACCTGTTGAAATCACCGTAAGAATGAGACTAAGGTAGAAATGGGGAAAACAGAGGATATGAATCAGTTTGAGTTATAATACATAAATATGTGGATATGTCACAGTGAAACTCTCTGTATAGCTATCTTATACTTACAAAAATAGAGAAGAAAAAAATAGGAAGGTAAAACAGGTTCTGCTGGGGATTGGCACCAGTGTGAGGTAAGAGGGTATAAGGAAAGCATGTAGTAGGGTGAATATCATGGAAATATTATGTAGTTGTGTATGAAAATGGAAAAATGAGACCTGTAGAAAGTATTCCAGTAATACTTCCAGGACAAAGGAGAATGATGGAGGGTGTTAACTCAGTTATGAAATATTGTAAGAACTTTTGTAAATGTCACAATGTACCCCCAATACAACAATAAAAAATAAATTGACAAGAAAAGAATTCGAAGAGATTGTTGTGAAGGAGCATGTATGGTTTGCTCATTGCAAATTGTCAATTTTCACCTTTCTTCATTAGCAGATATACTACTTTGAAAGATCTAATGTCTATTAAGAGTGATTATCAATTGCACACATCTGTGTGCCTATATGCTTGTGTGTATGTGGCTATGGCCTTAATTTTCATCTCTGAAAATAAGTTTCATGTGGCTTGGAAACATTTGCTGTATAATACACCAGAAGTTCTCCTGGTATGTTTTTTCTCTGTATCACTTCATCAATCCCATCTTTTTAACATTCTACTTAGTTGTTTCTATTACATATGAGCTTCTCATTTCCTTCTACATTTAATTCAAGACAAAGTGGGTAATTGGTAAATGAAATATCACTGATTAGACACACAGTGAAGTTGCAATGAATCCTGTATCAGTCTACAATCATTTTGATTATTCCATTAATAACATACACTAATTTCAAACTATGTTAATAGATAATTCCTTAAGATATCCATTATGTACTAAAATTTACAAAGTACTAAAATTACTCATTCCAGTTGAATAGATATATTCAAAATAAATATTCAAATCATATTAATCCACAAAATCCCAATAGATGAAATTTTAATGATTAGAGTTTGAAATATTATAATATTAATGTATAGTTTGAAAGTCAAACTTACCTCAGAATAAAAATGGTTTCTAGTGCCTCTGTCTATAAGGGACACAATGCTGGAAATCTGAAGTTTTTAGCATTGTAAATGTATGATTAGCACATTGGCTATTATTACTATGAAATAATAGCTCTATATTATATAGTCAATGTTAAACTTGTATCCAGTTATGCTTTACACCACTTTGGATGGCTTCATGAAGAATTATGATAGCCATTGTTTGGTTATTTGATATCCTTAATTTTTTAAACATATTTCACCAGGCTTGGACTGTGGGTGGCCATATTAGTTGGTGTTATGGATTTTTAAGGTGTGGGTCTAACAGGTCTTTAGACCCAAAGTGTGGGTCTAACACACTTTGTAAGTGTGGCATGGAGGGGAACTGTGTGACCCCAATCACTCAATCTCTATCTACTTTCTGTCTTAGTGTTGTAACCAGTTTGATCTGCCACGTGCCATCTGAATCCTCACCAAGGCCCCAAATCATGGGGTCACTCAGTCATGAACTGAAAACTCCAGAACTCTCTGTGAAAAGTTGTGAGTGTGGCATGGTGGTGCATATCTGTAATACCAGCAGTTGGGAGAAGGAGGCAGGAGGATTGAAAATTCCAGGCCAGCATGAGCTACTCAAGGAAACTGTATCTTGAGTGGGGAGGGGAGCTAATTGTATCAGGTATTTCACTGCACTATATGAAGCAAACTAATACAGTAATACTGCTTCAAAGAATACAATATGACATTATTTACAAATGCTATTTCCACTATCACTGTAGAGTTTAATTTAAAATTCTCTAGGTTATACTTATTTTGTCAGTACTGGTTTGAACTCAGGGTCTCATGATTATTGTGCAGGTGCTCTACAACATTAACCATTTGACCAGCCCTGTTTTGTGTTGGATATTTTCGTGATAGGGTCTTAGAAACTGTTTCCCTGGGCTGGCTTTGAACCATGATCCTCTTGGTCTCTGCAATGGGATCCCAGTGATGTTATACTTTTAATCACAATTAAAAAACATATTTTTCTACATGATCCTAAATCTTCTTAGTATTTTAATGACTTTTATCACTTGCCTTTTTATAAATTCCATTGACTTTATATTAGTACAGTTACAAGGCTTAATGAATTTTGTTTTGATCTATGGCTACTTCATTGACCATCTCCTTAATATTCATACTTGTTTTCCCTTGGGTCTAATTAATTTTTATTTTATCACAACCTTTTTTTCAAATAGAACATTTGAAGTCTTTCTGCATCCATTCCACATTTGCTGAATAGGAGAATTTAGCTGGTTAATTAATTTTTCCATTTATTTTGTTTTGGTGGTATTGGGGATTGAACTCAGGGGTTTACACCTGCTTTACAAGTGCTCTACCACTTAAGTCACAACCCAAGACCTTTTCTTAAGTTATTATTTGTATTTTGAAATATTTATTAAGTTTCTTGGCAATGGCTATACTTAACATTGACATGAATGTGTATCCACAATAATCAGTCACAAGTTCCCAGGCACGGTTGATGGAGTGGCTCATGTAGTGTATCACCTGACTATCAAGCATGAGGCACTGAGTTCAAACCCCAGTACTGCTAAAATAAATCAAAAACATGTTTACAATCAGTCCATGGCACAAGGTCAACAAAAGTTTGAGACCTAACAATAGGAGCACATTTCCCCCCCAAAGTCTTTACTATTACACTAATAAAAACCTATGAACTGAAGAATTTTACTTAGCATAGCATATGCATCTTTAAACAAAAAACAAAATGTGAAGGGACAGAACAAGCATCAGAAGCAGCATGATATTAAAGGGTTTGGGGATTGTTAAGTATGAAGCTAAATGTATATAAATTAGTATTTTCTGGGTCTCAGTGGAAAGCTATAGAGCATGAAACAAGAGATGGACAGTGTAAGTAAGCAGATGGATAAGAATTCTAAGAAAAATGATATGCAATGTGTAAGATTTAGAAGAGTAGAACATAAATAAAAGTATCTTTCATGGTTCCATGAGTTCACAAGACAATGCTCAGAAAATAATCTCTGAACCTGAGAAAGTGTAAAGAACAATCTACAAAATGAAAAGGCAGGAGAAAAAAAAGACTGACAAAATAGAGCAGAATATCAAAGTACTATTGGAAAATTACCTATGTATTTTCAGTGAATAATGTGAATGAAGAAGAAGAGCAGAACTGAACAGAGGCAATATTTGAACAGTAATGATTGATAATTTCCACAAATCCCAAAGAAGATTTGAGGAAGCTGAGAAAACTCAAAGCTGAATAAAGGCATCTGAAAATATTATGCAAAACCTGAAAACCTATACTACAGCAAATCATATTCAAACTTCAGGAAATCAAAGCAAGAATACCTTGATAGAAGTCAAGAGGAAAGGAAATATCTTATGTATAAAAAAACAAATACAGAAATTGTATCTGACTTCCCTCAAAACCCATGCAAATAAGAACAAATGGAGTGAAATACAAAATGTGCTGGTATAAGAAAAACCTCACCATGTAGAATTCTGTTCTCTGAAAATTATGCTCCAAAATTGAAAGAGAATAAAGATTTTATCACACTATCAAAATGTTTACAAATTTGTTACCAGTACATATGTCCTGCAAGAAATGTTAAATGGAGAATTGCAGGAAGAAAGAAAAAATGTGATTTCAAAAATATGGAGCTATATGAAGAGAAAAAGAGAAGTAGAGAGTGATTGAGATTAAAAATAAAGTTCTCCTACATATCAGAAGTAAACAATTGTATTTCAGTTTGATCCAATTAAATATAAAAACATTGATAGCATTCACATTAGCATCCCCCAAATTGAAATTCTTAGATATATATTAAATGCAATATACACAAAGTGTCTATGAATAAAATTACAACTCTCTAATGAAAGATATCAAATAACTCCACAAGGGAAAGATAGTCCATGTTCGTGAATAGGAATAGTCAATATTGTCAAGATGACATTGCTCTATCTATTCACTATAAAAGTATCAGCAACTTGTTTTTGTGACTATTTTCAAACTCACTCTAAAATTTATATCAGAAGGAAACTGACTGAGACTAACTATCTCAATTTTGAGGGAAAGTAAGTCAGAGGAATGTAACTCAACTTCATAATTTAAAATAGAGCTACAGTTGTCAAGACAGTATGTCATTGATGATAATACAGACAGCTTGATCAATGGAACAGAACCAAGAGCCTCAAAAAAAGAATAAAATTCATATAGTAAACTGATCTTTTCCAAAGTGGCACAGGTAGTAATTTCAACAAATGATGATGCTTCTGGATGCTCATGATAAAATGAATCAAGGCACACCATGTTCACAGAAATTAACACTAAATACTCATAGCAGAAATGTAAAATACAAATCTATAAAATTCCTAGAAGAAAACATAAGAGGAAACGTATTTGACTGTAATTATGCCAATAATTTTTACATGTAAGAGGAGGACAGTATGTATAAAAATATTTGCAAGCTGGACTTCATTAGAATTAAAATTTTCTGATTTTTGTAAGACAATGGAAAGAAAACACAAACTGGGAAAATATTTACAAATGACACATGTGCTTTAAAATGTACAAAGTTTCCCAACATAAGAAAATTTAAAAATAATAAAATGGGCAAAAGATTTTAAGAAATGCTTTACCAAAGAAAATATACAAATGGAAAAAACATATGAAATATATTTTTATAACATGTGGAAAGATATTCAACATCACAATCCATTAGGGAATCATATGTTAAAATAGCAACAAGATGCCACTACCTACTCATTAGGGTGAACAAAATCTAGTACACTGACAATAACAAATGTTGGAGAGGAAATAATGCAACACAATTCTCATTTATTGCTGGTGGGAATGCCAAACTCTACAGCAGATAGTCAAGTTCTTATAGTACTGAACATATTCTTACAATATGATCAAGTAATTACAATCCTCAGAATTTAAGCAAAGGAGTTAAAAATTTATATTCACCCCCGCACATGTTTACAGGTGTCTGCAGAAGCTTTAATAGTAATTGCTAAGACCTTGGTAGAAGGTATCTTTTTGTAGGTGCATGTATAAATAAGCTTCTCTATGGTGATATAATGGTATATTACTCAGTCCTAAACAGAAATGAGCTATAAAGCCAAGGAAAAATTCCATGACACAACATATTATATACTTTGATGTTTTAGTTTGAAATTAATGTGGCAAAACCTTGTCTTGCCATAAGAAATTTAAAATATCATCCCACAACCATAGCAAACTGGCTAACAGCTGAGGGGGGAAATGACAAGAAAGCACAAAGAAAATTAGTGGATTGTTGTGTAGAAAACTTTTGAATAGGAATGTCAACCTTTCAAGTTTTTCAAAATGTTTTCTCAGGAAACATTCTTCTATAAAATCAATTGGGATCTGTCAGATTAATCAAGTCTTCATTCTTGCAGACAAAATTAAAATGATGAAACATAACCCAAGTCTGTAATCATTGCTTGGAAGCCTATGTTCTGACAGGTATTGGAAGCTCTATCATAAGTATAAATGAGTGCAAAGAAATCTTCTAAATGTGATCATGATTTGTGGAAACACAAACTTTAATTTCATAAGAATCACCTGGCATCTTCTTTATGCAATACCTAACTAGTCTGTGAAAAGCCAGACTTCTAGAATCACTGTGATTAATCTGAGAATATGGACACACCTGAGTTTGTGAACAATGAGAAAAAAACATGATTCTTCAAAGGAGAAACGCTTGTTTGTGTTAAGGATTTAATCACTCCTTGAGCCAGTTATCATCAATCATCAGAGTCTAAAGTATTGTCAATATATAAGACTTAGTCTAAATGGGCCATAATGCCATGTATACAAAGTGACATATGTAAAACATTTATTTTCCTTATTATATAGTGTATATATAAATTGAGTATATTAATTTAAAATATTGTATGTAACCTTATCCCTCTGAATTTATTTTCCTCATGATGTCCTATACAACTATTTCTCATATGTTCTTGGGGATGAAGATTCAAATTTCTACTTGGGAAGATATTTCCTCATTACTGGACAAACACAATATATGTACAACCTTGGTATTTGTTATTCTTTCCTTATTAAAATAATTAACAATATTACTTCCATATTGTATCAGAAACCAAATGGAAAATTCATGCATTGTTATAGAAACAAAGTAATATTTTAAAATGCATTCAAGTCAACAATGTTTTAGATAAAAATTCATCAGAGAGTGTGGATTTCCATTACATACTTTAGGAAAAATTTCTCTCGCCAGCCTGATCCCAGATTACCTCCATCTATGATAACTTATGCCTTTTACATAAGAGGATTCAACACTTTAAAATACTAATGACCCAGTAGCAATCTTAAAATTAACAATATTGTCATCCTTGGATCAGTTTTGTACTTATTAAAATGTACACAATGGGAAAATAATTACATAATGATGAAACTTGGCTCAGGTAAAGACAAGTAAAAAGAACAAATTTTGCAAGCAGAAAATATTACTGATTTGGAAGAAAAATGATTGTATGTGAGATTTCTTGCTCAAATTTCAGGCATTCTTTTGATTTAATGCTTGATATCAATGATGCACATGTATAGATAGCTATCTATAGATATACAGCTCCACCTTTTAATAAAACAACAATAAATGTTCCACAAAGAACATCTGATTACACTTTACATTGATGTTAAGTGTGAAGTAGGGGTCAAAATTGGTGAATCAGAAACTATTATTTTTGTCAATTTGATGTCTTTAAAGACACCTACTGGGATAGTATTCCTGAAGTACAAAGGCAGTGTCTCACATGCAATTTCTGGTCTAAAACGCAGAAATGGCTTTAAAATTCCAATTAGTAGGCATTTGAAAGTAGTGATTATTCTGTTTTCACTAAGAAAATACATATTTGATTGAGGAATTTCAGTATAATAAATACAGATATATCTTCAGTAAGTAATAGCAATGTGATCTATTATAATCCCTTTTTAACAAGTCATTCGGTTTCACAACCTTTTCAGCATGTGGACATGCTGATATGTACTGGATATGGAGGCTCAGGCCTATAATCCCAGCACTCAGAAATTGAGGCAGGGAAATCAGGAGTCCAAAGCAGCCTGGGCTACTTAGTGAGTTCTCACCAGCCTTGACTACATAGTTACAGTCTATCTCAAGTAAACAAATAGATATGTCTTTTTCGGCTTTGAAGATACTTTTCTATTTTAAATCCTCAGTATTGTTTCTTTACTCAGGCTGTATTTATTTGCTCTAGTCCATATAACAGATTTATGCAGATTTATTTGTTATTGTTTCCTTACTCTCTGACAGCAAAAAAAAAAGCATCCTAAAATTTAAAACAGTTGAAGGACAACTCACTTTTGTCTTCATGATTCATTGTGTTGGGTGGATTGTTTCTCTGATAATTTATCTGGTTTTGCTCAGGCAGTTGCACCCAGGGTTAACCCAGGGTTAGCTGGACTGAAGGGCCAAGTAGGAGACATCTGCCCTTGTTGCACTTGGTAAGGGCTATTTCCTAGGTAAGTCCATCTCCTCCATGTGGCCTTTCTTCCTATGGTTAGCTACACCAACTTTCTCACATTCCAAGAGTTGGAGGTTGGGGGGGTTACAAGGCCACTTGATGTCTGGACTGAAGAACTGGTGCAGGTTGATTTCAACATATTCTATTAGGAAATGAAGTTCCAACCCAACCTGGAACCAAGACACTGAGAAATGGACTTGGAGGATCACGCCACAATGTCTCCCTAAACTATCATAAAAGCCTCCCATTTCTTAGATGGATATTCCATATTATGAATTGAGCTAAGAAAATAAGACAAAATTACATATCATAGACAGAGGCCTTTGTATAACAAGTTGAGGTAGTGGCACACATAGGTCACCTCTTTTCAGAAAGATAGAGACAAAATTTTAAGAAAACAAAAGGCAAAGTCAATATATAAAAAAAGTACACATGGCTAAAGAAAATCACAGCTTGGCATTTTTATGGTATTGTGGCTGGATTGAGCACAATATAAATGTAGTAACTGATATCCCCTTCTTCTTGGAAGAGTGGGCAGACAATTAAGTATTAATAGCAGCATTCTTGAAAACATCCAAGTGAACAATACTTGGCTACTGTTTCTGTTTGTAATACTGTGTGTGGTAGTCTGAAGGTTTGAAACACTACTTGCGTGCTCATTTCTTCCATGGAGCTCTCACCATTCAAACATAACAAAATTGGTGAAAAACCAGTTTTGCTTTTCTTCTGTCATCTATGTATGAATTCAACAGCTGTGCTTTTTGTTTTGGACTGTTTTACTGACGGTATTGAAAACATTTTTCACCTGAGGCTCATGAAGAGAGTGAGTACTTAGCTTGATGTCACTAATGAAAAGAAATCTATCTAACGAAGTACATTTCTTTGCAGAGCTGTGTCGTGCCATCTTTTAGGCCCTCTGCTGGAAAAGTGAAGTCTCAACTAATGCTTTCTAACCATATTTTCTTGTATTATAGAAGTAAGATGTCATTATATGACATCTATATGTATATAAAATATTTTGTGTCTGCTTTATGATATTTAGTATTGACTGCTTTATCTAAATAGCTGTTTTTAATTACATTACTTTAGAATATTTTCTTTCCTTCTGAAAATAATTTTTAAATGGTGCTAGGTTTGGGGGGATTCCAAGATGGTGGCTAGAGGGAGGAAGCAGAAAGCGAGCCTCCTATAGTGAAATCTTGGAGAGATGCCAGAGACACATTTTGCAGGCATAATCACTGAGAAAAGGCATAACTTTGACCCCTCCACACCTCCAACTGGCGCAGAGAATCTCCACTTCACGTTAAATGGAGAAACCAGGAGGGCCCCCCAGCCGCCAGTCGCTGGCGCCCAGATGGCTTGGGAAGACGTGGACCAGGTGAGCTTTGCGGTACCGCGGTACTCCCACAGACAAGCCTGGGCCAGAGCAGCATAGCCCCCTGGACAGACTGACCTCCACCCAGGGAAAAAAAAGAGAAACTGAGTAATAAGCAATAAGAACAAATAAGACACGTAGGAAAGAGGGTGGGGCGCACTGAGCGCCAAAGATTGGGGGAAGGGAATCCTTCCCGGGACTGTAACTAAACAAGCCAGGCAGGCCAGAGAGCCACTGGCAGGAGCGGGAGTGCGTGCCCAGCAACCAGGAGTGGGAAAGCTTGTGAGAGTGGCGGAGGGAGGAAAACTCCACAGGAGAGGAGGGAAGACTCACTTCCCATGTGAGCTGTAAACAAACATGGCAGCTGGCAGGAGCAGCAGCACCACCCAGTAATCAGGAGCAGGAAAGTTTGTGAAAGAGGAGGTGGGAGGAAAACTTCACAGGAGAGGGGGGAAGACCCACCTCCCACATGAACTGTAAATAAACACACAGGCCTGAGAATGCAGGTGCAGTGTCACGTTTCCCGGTGCTTGGAAAGGGGAAAGCTTGTAGCAGAGGCTCATGCACGGAGAAATCTGAGCAAACAAAGCCTGCGGGACCAGGTGAGTGCTAAGCTCACCCCAGAGATCTGCATAAATAATGCCTCCAGCAACAGCAGGCTGACAGCAGCAGGCAATGAAGCCACAGTTGCAGATACCATTCTCAGAACTGTCTCCAGACTCTTTTTTTTTCTTTGTCTCTCTACCTTTGATGAGAGAACAACCAAATTACACCTGCAAGCTGAAAAACTTACTGAAACTGTATTGCATTTGAACTTGGGACACTTGGTGGGGTTCTTTTTGTGCGTGTGTGGGTAGTTTTGTTCTTCTTTATGCATCCCCTTTGATGAGACAACTACAGAACAACATCTGAGGCACCATCTCCAGGATTGGAGACTGAGACTTCACTGCATTTGAACTTGGAGGTTTCTTGGGTTTTTGGTTTTTTTAAATTTTCTATTTTTTCATTTAATTTTAATACATTTTTATAAATAGATTTTTCTTTCATTTACTTATTTTTTATTTTTATTCTTACCTTTATTTTTTTATTTTTGATTTTCAATCCTCTCTCTGACTCTCTAATGTCTGTTCAGCTTACTGTCGATTAGTACACTAAAGCTCCCTGTTTATACCTTTGAAATCTTGTCTGACACCTTGTTCTGTTTTCTCCCTCCAGTCTGTGTATTTGTTTTTCGCATTTCTTTAACTTCTTGCTTTCCATCTCAGCTCACCCTGCCATTCTAAATATTACCATTGTTATTATTACAAGCTAGGAAATACTTAATTGCACGCAGTACAGGGACAGTAACAACACCAAAGACAATGATGGGAAGACAGAAAAAACAGGGAAACCAGTTTCCCCACAGCAAAAAAGTTAGTACAGGAACCAGAGGGGAATGAAGAAAACAGGTACTCAGATCCAGACTCCAAAAAAATGAAGATAAACTATGCCAAAGGACCCAATGAAGCCCACAAGAATAATTTAAAAGAAGACATACTACAAGTACTCAATGAGAATTTCATAGAGATGATACTGGATAGAGTCAACCAAAATGTACAGGAGACACTCAAGAAATTCCAAGACAACAAAAATAGAGAATTTGAAAAAACAAAAGAAGAAATAAAGGAAACCATAGAAGCACTGTATAAACACCAAAGTGAAAGAGAAAACACGATGAATAAACAGATAAATGAACTCAGGACAAAAATAGACAACATTAAAGAGGAAAACAGCCAGGATATGGAAAACCTCAGAAAAAAAGAACGAAACAGAACTGCAAAACAAAATGGAAGGCCAATCCAGCAGAATAGAACAAACAGAAGACAGAATCTCAGAACTCAAAGAAGAAATGGTAATTAAAGGAAAAACAAAAGAACAATTAATTAAACAACTGAAGACCTGTGAAAAGAAAATGCAAGAACTCACTGACTCCACCAAAAGACCAAACCTGAGAATCATGGGCATCGAAGAAGGAGAAGAGGTGCAAGCTAAGGGAATGTGTAATATATTCAACAAAATAATAACGGAAACTTTCCCAAATCTAGAGAAAGATATACCCATACAGATGCAAGAGGCCTCCAGGACACCAAACAGACCAGATCAAAATAGAACTACCCCACGACATATCACCATTAAAACAACAAGTTCAGAAACTAAGGAAGGAATGTTGAAGGCTGTAAGAGAGAAAAAAACAAATAACATACAAAGGTAAACCCATGAAAATCACAGCAGACTTCTCAACAGAAACATTAAAAGCAAGAAGAGTGTGGGGTGAGGTCTTCCAGGCACTGAATGAAAACAACTTCAACCCCAGGATACTCTACCCAGCAAAACTATCATTCAAAATAGATGGAGCAATAAAAGTCTTCCATGATAAGCAGAAAGAAAAACAAAATGTCACCACAAAGCCACCACTACAAAGGAATCTTCAAGGGATTCTGCACACAGAAAGTGAAACCCAACTTAACCATGAAAAGACAGGCAGCACCAAACCATAGGAAAAGAAAAAGCAAGACAGTAGAGAGTAACCTCAACTTAGGTACACACAATCAAACCTGCAAACAACTAAGACAACTAAATGACAGGAATCACCACATACCTATCAGTACTAACGCTTAATGTTAACGGACTTAATTCACCCATCAAAAGGCACTGCTTGATGAAATGGATTAAAAAGGAAGATCCAACAATTTGTTGCTTACAGGAGACCCATCTCATCAACAGAAATAAGCATAGGCTTAGGATGAAAGGCTGGAAGAAGATTTACCAAGCCAATGGCCCCCCAAAACAGGCAGGAGTAGCAATACTTATCTCTGACAAAGTAGACTCCAAACCTACATTGATCAAATGAGATAAAGAAGGACATTTCATACTAATAAAAGGGGAAATAGATCAAAAGGAAATAATAATTATCAACCTGTATGCACCCAATGTCAACGCACCCAATTTCATCAAACATACCCCGAAAGACCTAAAAGCATATATAAACGCCAACACAGTGGTTGTGGGAGACTTTAACACCCCATTATCATCAATAGATAGGTCATGCAATCAAAAATCAATAAAGAAATCCAAGATCTATAATATGCAATAGATTAAATGGACCTAGATGATGTCTACAGAACAGTTCATCCAACTTCTACACAATATACATTCTTCTCAACAGCCCATGGAACCTTCTCCAAAATAGGTCATATCCTAGGGCACAAACCAAGTCTCAGCAAATATAAGAAAATAGAAATTATACTGTACATACTATCTGATCACAATGCAGTAAAAGTAGAACTCAACAAAAGTAAAGACAAAAAACATGCAAACAGCTGGAAACTAAATAACTCATTACTTAATGAAGAATGGATCATTGATGAAATAAAAGAGGAAATTAAAAAGTTCCTGGATGTCAAGGAAAATGAAAACACAACCTACCAGAACCTATGGGACACAGCTAAGGCAGTCCTGAGAGGAAAGTTTATAGCCATGAGTGCATATATTAAAAAGACTGAAAGATCCCAAATCAATGACCTAATGATACATCTCAAACTCCTAGAAAAACAAGAATAAGCAAATCCCAAAACAAATAGAAGGAGAGAAATAATAAAAATAAGAGCTGAAATCAATGAAATAGAAACCAAAAAACCCATACAAAGAATTAATGAAACAAAAAGTTGGTTCTTTGAAAAAATAAACAAGAATGATAGACCTTTGGCAAACCTGACTAAAATGAGGAGATAAAAAACCCAAATTAGTAGAATCAGGAATGCAAAAGGGGAGATAACAACAAGCTCCATGGGAAGTCCAGGAAATCATCAGAGACTACTTTGAGAAGCTATATTCAAATAAATTTGAAAATCTTAAAGAAATGGACAGATTTCTAGATACATATGACCATCCAAAACTGAACCAAGAGGAAATTAATTACCTGAATACATCTATAACACAAAATGAAATTGAAGCAGCAATCAAGAGTCTCCCCAAAAAGAAAAGTGCCGGACCTGATGGATTCTCTGCTGAATTCTATCAACCTTTAAAGAACTGATACCAACCCTCCTTAAACTGTTCCACAAAATAGAAAGGGAAGGAAAACTGCCAAACACATTTTATGAAGCCAGTATTACACTTATCCCAAAACCAGGCAAAGACACCTCCAAAAAGGAGAACTATAGGCCAATCTCCTTAATGAACATTGACGCAAAAATCCTCAACAAAATAATGGCAAACTGAATTCAACAACACATCAAAAAGATTATTCACCACGACCAAGTAGGCTTCATCCCAGGGATGCAGGGGTGGTTCGACATACGAAAATCAATAAATGTAATAAACCAAATTAACAGAAGCAAAGACAAATCCACTTGATCATCTCAATAGATGCAGAAAAAGTCTTTGATAAGATCCAACACCATTTCATGCTAAAAGCTCTAAGAAAACTAGGAATAGAAGGAAACTACCTCAACATTATAAAAGCTATATATGACAAACCTACAGCCAGCATTATACTTAATGGAGAAAAACTGAAACCATTCCCTCTAAAATCAGGAACCAGACAAGGATGCCCACTATCACCACTCCTATTCAACATAGTACTGGAATTCCTAGCCAGAGCAATTAGGCAAGAAGAAGGAATAAAAGGAATACAAATAGGTAAAGAAACTGTCAAAATATCCCTATTTGCAGAAGACATGATCCTATACCTTAAAGACCCAAAAAACTCTACTCAGAAGATTCTAGACATCATCAATAGCTATAGCAAGGTAGCAGGATATAAAATTAACATAGAAAAATCATTAGCATTTCTATACACTAACAATGAGCAAACGGAAAAAGAATGCATTAAAACAATTCCATTTACAATAGCCTCAAAAAAAATCAAATACCTAGGTGTAAACCTAACAAAAGATGTGAAAGACCTCTACAAGGAAAACTATACACTTCTGAAGAAAGAGATTGAGGAAGACTATAGAAAGTGGAGAGATCTCCCATGCTTATGGATTGGTAGAATCAACATGGTAAAAATGTCGATACTCCCAAAAGTAATCTACATGTTTAATGCAATTCCCATCAAAATTCCAATGACATTCATTAAAGAGATCGAAAAATCTACCGTGAAATTTATATGGAAACACAGGAAGCCACGAAAAGCCAAGGCAATACTCAGTCAAAAGAACAATGCTGGAGGTATCGCGATACCTGACTTCAAACTATATTACAAAGCAGTAGCAATAAAAACAGCATGGTACCGGCACAAAAACAGACATGAAGACCAGTGGAACAGAATAGAGGACCCAGATATGAAGCCACACAACTATAACCAACTTGTCTTTGACAAAGGAGCTAAAAATATACGATAGAGAAATAGCAGCCTCTTCAACAAAAACTGCTGGGAAAACTGGTTAGCAGTCTGCAAAAAACTGAAACTACATCCATGTTTATCACCCTATACCAAGATTAACTCAAAATGGATCAAGGATCTTAATATCAGACCACAAACTCTAAAGTTGATACAGGAAAGAGTAGGAAATACTCTGGAATTAGTAGGTATAGGTAAGAACTTTCTGAATGAAACCCCAGCAGCACAACAACTAAGAGATAGCATAGATAAATGGGACATCATAAAGCTAAAAAGCTTCTGTTCATCAAAAGAAATGGTCTCTAAACTGAAGAGAACACCCACAGAGTGGGAGAAAATATTTGCCAGCTACACATCAGACAAAGGACTGATAACCAGAATATATAGGGAACTTAAAAAACTAAATTTTCCCAAAACTAATGAACCAATAAAGAAATGGGCAAGTGAACTAAACAGAACTTTCTCAAAAGAAGAAATTCAAATGGCCAAAAATACACAAGAAAAAATGCTCACCATCTCTAGCAATAAAGGAAATGCAAATTAAAACCGCACTAAGATTCCACCTCACCCCTGTTAGAATAGCCATCATCAGCAACACCACCACCAACAGGTGTTGGCGAGGATGCGGGGAAAAAGTCCCTCTTACACCGTTGGTGGGAATGTAAACTAGTACAACCACTCTGGAAAAAAATTTGGAGGCTACTTAAAAAGCTAGACATCAATCTACCATTTGATCCAGCGATACCACTCTTGGGGATATACCCAAAAGACTGTGACACAGGTGACTCCAGAGGCACCCGCACACCCATGTTTATTGCAGCACTATTCACAATAGCCAAGTTATGGAAACAGCCAAGATGCCCCACCACTGACGAATGGATTAAGAAAATGTGGTACCTATACACAATGGAATTTTATGCAGCCATGAAGAAGAATGAAATGTTATCATTCACTGGTAAATGGATGGAATTGGAGAACATCATTCTGAGTGAGGTTAGCCTGGCCCAGAAGACCAAAAATCGTATGTTCTCCCTCATGTGCGGACAGTAGATCAAGGGCAAACACAACAATGGGATTGGACTTTGAGCACATGATAAAAGCGAGAGCACACAAGGGAGGAGTGAGGAGAGGTAAGACACCTAAAAAATTAGCTAGCATTTGTTGCCCTTAACGCAGAGAAACTAAAGCAGATACCTTAAAAGCAACTGAGGCCAATAGGAAAAGGGGACCAGGAACTAGAGAAAAGGTTAGGTCAAGAAGAATTAACCTAGAAGGTAACACACACGCACAGAAAATCAATGTGAGCCAACTCCCTGTATAGCTATCCTTATCTCAACCAGCAAAACCCCTTGTTCCTTCCTATTATAGCTTATACTCTCTCTACAACAAAATTAGAAATAAGGGCAAAATAGTTTCTGCTGGGTATTGAGGGGGTGGGGGGAGAGGGAGGGGGCGGAGTGGGTGGTAAGGGAGGGGGTGGGGGCAGGGGGGAGAAATGACCCAAGCCTTGTATGCACATATGAATAATAAAAGAAAAAAAATAGATAAATCGAAAAAAAAATGGTGCTAGGTTCAATAACACTAACACAAAAGAATCCTAAGAGGAAATGAGAAATCTCTTTCTGGAGCTTACTGAGCACAAAAAGAAAGCAGAAGAAAAATT
This sequence comes from Castor canadensis, assembly GCF_047511655.1. NCBI lineage: Eukaryota > Metazoa > Chordata > Mammalia > Rodentia > Castoridae > Castor > Castor canadensis. Next base: position 139,878,011 of record NC_133405.1, read on the forward strand.
GTCAATGCATAGAAACATACTATGCACAAGTTACACCTAGGTTGTGCACAATCAACACATTGCACTTCACACATTGTAACCAAGAAAAGCAGAACCACCAAAAGCACACCTCCAATTCATCCCAAGTGTGACCACTCCTCACCTCCATGATCATTTTAGAGCAAGCCTCCATCATATTTCATCTGGTGATGGCTACAAAAATCACTGAAATATTTGGCAAATATTTTACTTTATCTCTTCTTTATAATGAGCCAAAATCCTATCAAAATCCTATGTTTGCTCTTCTCCCTCCATTTATATTTTATTTCTATCTAATTGCTTGTGATATCTGTTCAAGCCCAGGTCTTTGAGAGACTCTCTTATCCTTACCATGCACTGCAGGTCAGAGCTGATAGTAAACAAACACAAAGGAAAGGAGGCTGGGTATTGTGTAAGTGAGATCTTTGCCACCTTCTACATCTCACAACGCAAGCAAGTTGGATGAGGAAGACAGTTCCTAAGGGCACCTTAGTCTGGTAGGTTTGGAAGAAGGTAGGCCCTGAGGATTACAGAGAAAATAAATTTTAATGATCCATCTGGAAATGTTACATTTAGTGAGTCCCAAAATGCTAGCCGCATCTTTTGGGGACCAGAATAAATGGGAGCGATTCTGAACAGGGTCCGTAAACCAGGGAAAGTTCAGTTTATAATGCCCAAGAACTGATATGCTTTGGCCCTGAGCTATGGAGGAATTTGTTGCTCTTCTCAGTGGTGGTGCTGAGGACCTAAGGTTAACAAGAGTGATGGGGCTATCTGGCATATAGGGAAGAAGGTGAACAAAAGTCGTGGTAGTTGAGTGTAGCCAAAAGTCACAACTAGGATATAACACTGAGCAACCAGGAACTCACAGTTTTGCTTGGCTGTGTGGTTCACTTCCCTTTCTGCTTTACATATTGGATCCCATATGCCACAACAATGAAGAGTAACAACAAATGACCCCATTGCAATATATAGTCTCATTCAATGTGTCATTGGCTTAGAAACATACTATGCACAAGTTAAACCAATATGTACAGTTTTGATCTTCTAGGTAACCTGCTCATTTCTGAGGACTCCTTCAAACAGCATTAAAATTTTAATCCTCTTTCCCTCCTTCTGCCTTCCAATTCACTAAGGGACACCTCCCATCCTTCTGAACTTAATATCAGAGATGATCCTTCATTGTATCCTTTTGCCATTCCAATGCAAATTTACAGGCCAAGTCATTCTTACTGCACAGTTGGTTGATACATCCTCAGAGTTGCCATTTTTGTTCTGTCAGACATCATGGCCCACTGTTGACCTGAATTTCTGTGTCCACTCCAAGAATATTGGTGCAAAGGTTGTCATAGTCAAAATGTGGTGAGTTAGTATCACAAAGTAAAATAGAATATATTCCAGAAATTGCCCAAAGAGATATGGCCCATTGTGAACTTTATTTCAGAAAAATCATGTAAGCAATGAAAGCCAGGAAGAGAGCTCCCACACCTCTGGGCTCCTATTGATTGTGGGGCAGCATCAGTCCTGCTTTCCCAGAGTGTCTAATGTCAACTTGTTTATTATGGAGTTTGTTTGTCAACAAATGGCAGGTCTGTGACATAACAACTTACAGAATACTAACTTTGAGGTCACAGTGTCTAGGTAGTAAATCTTTTCACTCATATTTATGAAGCTAATCCTATTCTATGCTCTGAAAGATCAGTTTTGGGAAAACTCAAATGATTCCTCTGTTCAATAACTTTTTCAGCTCGTTGAGGACACAAAACTATAATTCACCAGGAATTATGAAATGAAAATGATCACAAGACAGGTAGAGGTCTATGTTGTGTCATATACACGAGATGCTAAAGATGTGGTTTCAGCAAGCAGAAGGGACCATGAGTGTCCTGTAGGGAAAAATGGTGAACTGAGGGATGATGACCTAAATCTTTCAATCCAGCCTTACCATACTCATTCCAGAAAATATCACCTTCTGTCTTTTTCATGCCAATATTTTCACAGGATTCTGCTGAAGGAATCCACTGGCCCTGCAAGCTGAAATGCACCCATGCTTCCAAAAGCATCTCCTTCCCAGCAAGGCCACCTTGATTATCAGATTCATGCATGACAGTTTTGAAAACACCACTCTGGCAAAAGTTACACTGACATTTTATCAAACACCATGAACATGGAGGATGGAACAGTAGGAATGCAAGTATGGGACACAATAGGTCAAGAGTGCTCAGGAGCTTGGTTCTTGGATGCATATTTGACTTTGGCGAGTGCTGTTTATGACATTACATATGGTAACTCATATGAGTGACCTACCAGAATTTCCAGAATTTCAATTTAATTTTCTCATGCATTCTATGCTTTAATTGAATGTTTTCATTATCTTCTTTAGTTCATTCAACTGTTTGTATTCTTTGAAGTATTTATTGGTACCTTTTAATTTTGATATGACCTATCAAAATTATATCATACTTATAATCATTCTTTTAATTTTTTTGATGTTTTATGTACTTCTCAGTCATTAGAGTCCATTATTATGGAACTATGATTTTTGGAGGAGTCAAGTTGCTTGTTTTTTCATATTAATTGTGTTTCTTCATTGTGATTTATGCATCTAAGGCCAAGTCATTGGTTTAAGGTTGTCATCCTATGAATTCTTTTTGTTGAAGTACTCTCAATTTTTTTGTCAAGACTTGGTAGTGTAGGGTTAGGTACTGTTTCACACCACTGGACATGGTGTGTAGCTTGTTATCCACACATTCATCATGTGATCATGTCAATGACCCAGTCCCAGCATCCCTAGAGGGCTGGGGGTGTGGCTCAAGTTGTGAGTGACTGTTTAGCAAGAAAATGTCACTGAGTTCAAACACCAATACTGCCAAGAAGAAGAATTTAAAAAGAAAAAGAAAGAAAGAAAGAAAGAGACAAAGAATAAAGAAAGAAAGGAAGAATGAAAACAAAACCAAACAAAATTACATGGAAACTCTCGCATTTCATGATTTATAAGTTGGTATTTTATGTGGTCTGAGGGAAGGGAGGACTGGTTGACTCTCAGTTATTTGCTTTAGGTATGCATTTAATATAGAAGTTTCCATTTTTTGTGTACTGTGATCCACTGTTGGACTCAAGGAGCTTTGCAGTGTATGGGCTGAATATGTACTCACTTATTCCAGCCCTTTGCAACCCTCCCCCATTTGTGCCCTAAAGAACAGGAAGCATTAAAGTTTAGGACCTTATGATAAATTTATCAGCAAGTGGGGTAAGTAACCTAGCACTGAGTTCTATCCTAGAGGGGAAGAACTGGAGATCCCTAACAATTTGCATGATGGTCTTAGTGCATTCAGACTTTGCTAGCAGTTAGCTACCCTGTGTAAGGTCAGAGGCTGAAGAAATCAAGTGAACTGAAAGAACTTTTGTCAGTTTTACATGGCAACAAGCATTTTGAGCAGAGAGGAAGCTCTGGAGCCATCTGGAAGCCACAGGATGAACCTCTGTTTCTACAGTCATATCAGGTTATAGGATTTACTCCTTGAAGAAGAGGGGAGCACATAGGGTCCACACCCATTGCACCTTCACTGCCCAAGCCCCGTATTTCTTAAACTCCTCAGTGAGTTCACATCACACTGACTCTCTCCAGGAAGTCTCTTCATACTTCCTAAATTCCTCATTGCAACAAAACCCTGAGCTTGGATAAATGTTATTCCCTTCTGTCTTCTCTTCCTCCTGTATGTACTTACTGCCACACTGTAATATTTAGAAAGCATTTGGATTATGGTTTTGAACAGACAAATGTTTTCAAATAATCATTATGCAAAATACCTATGGTATGGAGAAGTATAGTACTTTTATAACAAAATATCATTGATAAAGATAATATTTGACACTTCAGATTTATTTTCATATGGCATGTCATGCATCAATTCAATGTAGAAAAAAATAAAACTAAGCAGGTGCACAGTCAAAAGGACCATCTGGGGACACCCAGCCATTTGGAGTAAGAGCTGTGTGGTTTCTGATCTAGCTACAAACTTTCAGTGAATTAAGTAATTAGACAAGTGCTGATCAAGTAAATTTTCTAGGATAATATGGATGATTCTGTTGTGCCATTTGCTATATATACCTATTGAGGACTTGAAATGTACCTAGCATAACTGAAGAACAAATCATTTAATTTCATTATACTTTGATTGAGAAATATGCTGCTGGTTTTTCTTTAATATATAGGATCATGTTGTCTGCAGATAGGGATATTTTGACAGTTTCTTGACCTATTTTTATTCCTTTTATTTCTTCATATTGCCTAAATGTTCTGGGTAGGAGTTCCAGGACTATATTGAATAGAAGTGGGAATAGTGGGCACCTATGTCTCATTCCTGATTTTAGGGGATATGGTTTCAATTTTTTTCCATTAACTATGATGCTGTCTATAGGTTTGTCGTGTATAGCCTTTACAACGTTGAGGTACAGTCGTTGTATTCCTAGTTTTCTTAGAGCTTTTATTATGAAGTGGTGTTGAAGAATTTTTCTGTAACTATTGAGATGATCAGGTGGTTTTTGTCTTTGCTTCTATTAACGTGCTGTATCACATTTATAGATTTGCCTATGTTTAATCATGTCTGGATCCCTGGGATTAAGCGACTTGGTCATAACGAATGATCTTTCTCATGTGTTTTTGTATTCAGTTTATCCTTAATTTATGGAGGATTTTTACATCGATGTTCATTAAGAAGATTGGCTGATAGTTCTCTTTTTTTGGAGGTGTCTTTGTCTGGTGTTTGGATGGGTGTACTACTGACTTCATTAAATGAGGTAGGTAATGATGCTTGTCTTTCTATTTCATGGAACAATTTAAGGTGGGTTCATATTAGTTTCTGTTTAATGGTCTGAGAGAATTCAGCAGAGAATCCAACAGGTCCTGGAATTCTTTTTTGGGGGGAGACTCTTTACTGTTGCTTCAATTTTACTTTGTGTTGTAGATCTATTCAGGTGATTAATATCCTCTTGGTTCAATTTTGGATGGTGATAAGAATCTAGAAGTTTGTCCATTTCTTCAAGATTTTTCAAATTTATTAGAATAGACGTTCTCAAAATGGTCTCTGATGATTTATTGGATTTAATGGTGTTTGTTGTTATCTCCCCTTCTGCAAAAGGAGAAACAAAACAAAAACAAACAAATTTGTTTTTTTCTCCTCATTTTAGTCAGGTTGGCCAGGAGTCTGTCAATCTTATTTACTTCTTTTAAAGAAACAACTTTTTGTTTCATTGATTCTTTGTACAGTTTTTGTTGTTGTTTCTATTTCATTGATTTCAGATCATATTATTTTTATTTCTCTTCTTCTGCTTGTTTCAGGATATGCTTGTTCTTGTTTTTCCAGGAGTTTGAGATATAGCATTGAGTCATTGATTTGAGATCTTTCTGTACTTTTAATATGTGCACTCATGGCTATAAACTTTTCTTAGGACTGCCTGTGCTGTGTGCCATAGGTTCTGGTAGGTCGTGTTTTCATTTTCATTAGTTTCCAGAAATGTTTTATTTTATTCTTCTGTGTCATCAATGACCCATTGATCATTGAGCAATGTGTTTTTCAGCCTCCAGTTGTTGGCATGTTTTCTACTATTGCTTTTCTTGTTGAGTTCTAGTTTCAATGCATTGTGATCAGCTAGAATGCATGAGATTATTTCTATTTTCTTATATTTGATGAGTCTTACTTTGTGCCCAAAGATATGATCAGTTTTGGAGAAAGTCTCATGAGCTTCTGAGAAGAATGTGTATCAAGCAGAAGTTGGATGAAATGTTCTGTAGACATCAGCTAGGTCCATTTGATCTATAGTGTGATTTGTTAGTCTATTTCTTAATTGATTTTTTGTTTGGATGGTCTATCTATTGGTGATAGGGGGTTGTTAAAGTCTCCCACTACCACTGTGTTGGAATCTATATATGTTTTTAGCTCCTTCAGAGTGTGTTTGATGAAATTGAGTGCATTGACATTGGGTGCATATAGGTTGATAATTGTTATTTCCTTTTGGTGTATTTCCCATTTAATTAGTATGGAGTATCCTTCTTTATCTTGTTTGATCAATGTAAGTTTGAATTCTATTTTGTCTGAGACAAGTATTGCTACTCCTGCCTGTTTTGGGGGGGCCATTGGATTGGTATGTCTTCTTCCAGCCCTTCACCCTAAGTCAGTGCTTGTTTCTGTCGATGAGATGGGTCTCCTGTAAGCAACAGATTTCTGGATCTTCCTTTTTAATCCTGTTTACCAAATAGTCTTTTATGGGGGAGTTGAATCCATTAATATTCAGTGTTAGTATTGATAGGTATGTGGTTTTTCCTGTCATTTATTTTTTGTTGTTGTTGAAGGTTTGCTTGTCTGCAGTTGAATCAGTGTTACTCTCTGATTCCTTGTCTGGAACTCTCCTGTGGTTTGCTATTGCATATCCTTTCATGGTTTTGTTTGCTTTCATTTTCTGTATTCAGAATTTCTTGAAGAATCTTTTGTAGTGGTGACTTAGTGGTTATATAGTGTTTTAGTTTCTGCTTATCATGGAAGATTTTTATTGTTCCATCTATTTTGATTGATAGTTTTACTAGGTACAGTATCCTAGGGTTGAAGTTATTTTCATTCTGTGCCCAGAATATCTCACTCCATGCTCTTCTTACTTTTCAGATTTCCATTGAGAAATCTTCTGCAATTTTGATGGGTTTACCTTTATATGTTACTTGTTCTTTCTCTTTTATAGCCTTCAATATTATTTCTTTATTCTCTGTGCTTGTTGTTTTAATGATAATGTGTCATGGGTAGTTCTATTTTGGTCAAGTCCTTGGTGTCCTGGTGGCTTCCTGTACCTGAATGGTCATAGCTTTCTCTAGAATTGGAAAATTTTCTGTTATTATTTTTTTGAATATACTGTGAATTCCTTTTTGTTGCACCTCTTCTCCTTTTTCAATGCCCATGATTCTGAGGTTTGGTCTTTTGATGGAGTCAGAGAGTTCTTGCTTATTCCTTTCACAGGCCTTGTGTTGTTTGAGTAATAGTTCTCCAGCTTTTCCGTTAATTTCCATTTAATCTTCAAGTTCTGAGATTCTCTGTTCTGCTCTTGTTCTAGTCTGCTGGAGTGGCCTTCCATTGTGTTTTGTAATTTTGCTTCATTCTTTTTTCTGAGATTTTCCATGTCATGCGACACTTCCTCTTTAATATTGTCTATTTTGTCTTTAATTTGATTACTTCTCTGTTTATAGTGTTTGCTGTTTCTCTTTGGTGTTTACTTAGGGCTCCTAAAATTTCGTATAGTTCCTCCTGTGTCTTCTCATATTCTTTATTTTGGTTATCTTTGAATTTCTTGAGTTACTAGACATGTGGGCTTCTTTGGGTTTCTTGGCATAGTTTATCTTTATTTTCTTGGATTCTGTAACTGGGTGTCAGTTTTTCATTTCCCTCTGAATGCTGTATTAAATTATTTTTGGGGGTAGATAGGTTTCCATCTCCTTCTTCCTATCACTTCCTTTGGTAATGTGTAACTATGTTCTTGATAGGCTATAGGTGGTTTCAGCCACCTGTTTTCTTTCACTTGGGTTAATTTTGTTTTGTGGTGTGTTGGGTTTTAGGTTAGTGTATGTATGCTGTTTCTGTCCCTGGTCTGTTTGCAATTTAGTATTAGCTATCTCACAATAGTAACACTAACAAAACAAAGAATGAAAAAAAGAAGAAAACCAAAGAAATCAACAGGAGAGTCGACAAACAAACAGGGAACAAAACAAACAAATGATCAAACAAACACATAAAAAATTCCAGGTTCAAGAAAAAAAGAATTTCAGTCTTAGTAATTCTGGAGTTACTCCTTCAACATCCAGTTCTGGTGTTGGTATTTAAACAGAAGGTCTCTTTAGTCTTGCCAGGTGGTTGGGGAGACTCACCAGTTTTTTTTTTTCCTGTCTTTCAGTGGCAGCTTCTTAGTCAGCTGCTCCTTCAGTAGGGTGTGTCTTTTCCTCAGGTTCTGGAGATCAGCTCTATAGTCCAGAAGCCATCCTGCTTCGGATTTGGGTTTTTTCTGTGTTGGCTTGTTGGAGGTTTGTTTCTTTGCTTCACTCCTTTTCTCAGGGGTGAGTCAGGGATCTGTCAGCTGGCTCCCAGCTGTCAACATGTTATTATGGTTTGGTCACTCTTTTTCAATTTTTCAATGTCATTTGACTTTGGATGTTGCTCACTGGCTAAAGAGATGAGCTTTGTTGACCTCTATTTGTCCTGTTTTAAGTAGCAGCTTATCACCCACCTGCTGTTGTCCCAGCTACCATTCCAGTCTTTGTTCACTGAAAGTTCGTGTGGAGATCAGCTCCTTACCACTCCCCCTTTCTCCAATGTGCACAGCACCCTGCCCCCTCTGCTGCATATTCCTTCTCAGTTCCTTGTTTATTATTCAGTTTTTATTTATTTATTTATTTTTTTTTGTGGGACAGTGGAGTCAGTCTGTCCAGGGGAGCTATGCTGGTTTATCCCAGGGGTGGTTGTGTGAATACCATGTGACACTTATTTGCTCCCCTGTTGGTCTGCTGGATGTCTCCCAAGGCAGGTTTGGAACCACTGTTTGGTGGCACAGGAGCCCTCCTGTTTTCTCAGTCTAATGTGGCACAGAGAAACTTTGCATGGGCTGGGGGTTCAGGGTGTCATTGTTTTGATTCTTCTTGGTGCTTTTTTTCCTGCCAAGTGTGCTCCATCATCTCAGCAATATATTTGATTTATGGAGCTCATGCTGTCTGCTTCTGCACTACAGTTTGTTTTTAAGATGAGATTTCCCACACATTTCACGGACTCATCTTGAATTTGCAGTCCTACTGTGTTTGACTCCAGAGTAGCTGTGATTAAATGAATTACCACCACATTCCACAAAAAGTTGTCAAGTGTAAAAAAAATGTGTTGAATTTTTTAGTTGGAAAGAATTTGTTGCAGTTTTTTCAACTCAAGGCACCTTAGGATTTTCATACTTCAAAAAGTTCAGTTGGGCAGTGAAAAACAATTTTGCAGTAGAGACAAGCATTCTTGTGTTTACATTTTCTGTGTAATATGTGCAAAGGTGATGATTTATTGCACTTAACAAGGAAGGAAGGATAGACACCACAGTTGGGGGTGTTTGGTGGAAAAGGTAGGGATGTGCTCGATTCAGTTCCAGCAGCCATGGAATACCAGGAAAGTGAAATAAGTGCAGCTATTTTCTTTGAGCTTTGTCCTTAGAAGCTTCTCCTGTTGGGAAGACATTCATATACTCATTAAATCAGTGGAATAAATATTGAAAACAATGTGTTTCAAAACACTTGTTGATAGATCACACACATGTAAACTAAATTATATTACAAACTGCCATATTTCTTCATCTTTTCTGGACATTTCGGTTTAACAAAAACACATAGAGTTCCAATTTCTCCAAATGATAATTTTTAACTTGAAACTATCCTATGGAGAAAATTGGTGAGGATATTTTCCTAAAACTATATGTAGAGTATCACTTTATGCCACACTTTTTCACTTTGGAATTCAAAGGTGATGTGATGACACAAAGATGGAAAACTCATAGCATTTTCTTTGAACAAATACACTAAAGTCATTTACAAAATTCCATTAGCCACCTGTTATATAAGTCTGTGTTCCCATTGTCCAGATGAGGGACCAAAAACTATCCTTGAATGTGTAAGTGCAAAGAAAACATATTCAAAGAAATGAACTTAGTTGTTCTTCATGTTACAAATGTTAATATAAAGACAATGGTGCTGAGCAAAGGAAATTGTGAAAGGTAAAAGGTAAAATTTCAAGCTCAAGTTTGGGTTGGAGGTGGAAAAGGGAGATGTTCCAAGTGTTTGATAAGCAGTAAAGGATGCTCATTTTTAGGGGCACAGGATACACTATATATTATATGTAAATCAACACGAGAAATGGGTTTTTTGTTGGCTCACCTCACTTGAACTCTGACAGCCAGCTTCATTTACTTTAATGTAAGATGTGGCAAAGGGACATTCATTGGGGAATTGTAGATTCTGGACCTCAGACTCCTAAACTGAAGCTTTGTCCTGCTCCCAACCCTGAAAACAGAATACTGATTTCCTTCCCTATGCCAGCTACTGCACACTGTAAGAGCCTCCTTTGCATAGATCTTTTTAAAAGACCTCTAGCTAGTGGTGTCAAAAAGGACAAATTATGGAAATCACTAGATGAATATAAAATAATTGTTTATACTCAACAATTATTTAATAATATTTAAAATAATCTTTGTCTGTAAGTGACATTGCAACTCAGACATGAAGCAGGGATTTATGTTTCAGTTCACCTTGGGGTAGACCAGACACTGAATCTTAATTTGCTGAAAAAGTTGTGAACCCACACACTTTGGTTGCCTGAGCATGCAACTTTGAGCCCAAGTAGCCCACATCACATGTCATCAGATGGATCATCCACCATGTTACCCTGGGGTTCCCACTTTTCCACTGGTAAGACAGAGATAGGTAGAGCTAAGGGAAGCAAAGGTGGTAGCACCTTAGCATGAAGGTTAGCAAGTGTTGCCTCTCTAATAGCCCAACACTTGTACAATTGGGTATCCCCAGGCCAAACAATGCTTCTCTTGTCATGGGCATGCACTACTCAGGTCAGTGCTCCATACAGGCTCTGCAGGCACTCACTACAACTCATTTTTTAAAGTTAACAAAAATAAGGGAATGGATTTTTAAATGTACCCATTAGGGGATATATTACCTTCAAATAGGTAATTATGTCAAAATAGAGGATTGCCTTAGTTTGGAAATTAATTTATTTCTACTGTAACATGACAGTACATATTAAAGGCTCTAGACATTGAATCAAAAACATTTTTGGATACTATTTTCATTGTACAATATTTAAAAATGTGTTTGTTTATATTTATTACTGGAATGTAGAAATCACTTTCATTATGTATATACTACACAATTTTGCTGAGAACAAGTTCATTGTCTTTAGGAGTATGTTACTTCCTTTAAAACTTTTGAGTAATTATCTCATTTGTATGTTTTTATTCATCTAGAGCTATTTTTGCAGTATAATATAAAATATGCATCTTTATATTATAATTCGTTACCAATAAACTTCTGGATTAAATTACAATGTTGTTGGTGAACACTCTTACAACCATTGTGGCACGTGTGGATGAAAAATTTTTAAATAAATGTACACAAATATCAGTTTATGATGATATCTGAATGCTGTGGGTGAAATGAGGACTAGATGACCTGAAATTCCAGAGAAGTAATATGCCTCTGTAGGTGAGCTGATATTCTCCTGTCATTTTTGATCCCTCTGGAAATTAGACAAATTTAAAGTTCACAGAGATTTTGACATGTCAAGAGAGAGTGACTCTTGTGGTGAAAAAGAATCCAGCAAAGCTTTGATAGTTGCTAGAGCTGCCTTTGCAGACTGCACACAAGCAGAGTCCTTAAAAGCAAGATGGGTGGTACTTTAGGGTAATTGTTGAGGTCTACGTTGTGAAATCAGATTGAGTGACTAACTAAAAATGTAGAGCAAAAGATTAAGCATTTATTTCTCACACTCCTAAGGTTTTGAATTCTGGGCCTGTGCTTTGAGCCACTCCACCAGCCCTTTTTGTGATGGGGTTTTTCAAACTAGGGTCTGGAGAACCATTTGCCTGGGCTGGCTTCAAACCATGATGCTCCTAATCTCTACCTCCTGTGTAGGTAAGATTATAGGTCACTGGGGCCCAGCAACCTTCAGTATCCTTATGTGTTTCCCCCATAATGTTGTATTTATTGTCCCTTATATGTGTCTAAGACACTGTCTTTGAGTTCCTACTGCATCTCATCTTGATTTTCCCAGCCCCAGATTTTCCTTCTGGTCCTCTTTATCTTAGCTACATAGTCTCTGCTGAACGACCATTCTCTCCCAAGTCACGCCTATGTATATGTAGGAGGTAGAATCGACTTTCAGAAACAGTTGTGTTCTATTAGATACATTAACCACGTATAATACAATCTAGCATGAATTTAGAGAAGAAACTTACTAAGTATAGAGTTACTACAAACCTAAATTACTGAATGATGCACTAGTTTCATAGAGTTTGCAGTTGTATCAGGGCATGATATTGAAATACAGGCAGTAGTCCCTTCATCCTTGTGATTCTTTTTATATATTTCTTTTCTTTTAATTTTTTGTTATTTATTCACTTTTTTTATTGCTGTACTGGGAGATACATAGTGACATTTACAAAAGTTCTTACCATATTCACCTGCTCCATCATTGCTCTTTATCTCTACTAACACCATTCTTGGAACAGTTTCAACAGGTCCCATATTTCCATTTTCATACAAGAGTAAATAATATTGTCATCATATTCACCCTCTTACCACATTTCCTTATATCTGCCCCCTTCTACTTGTGTAAACACTCAGAAAGGACCTTTTTAACCTCCCTGTTTTTTGTTTTTGAAAAAAGACATTTTGGGGTTCATTTAAAATAGCTATACAGAAAATTTCTATGTACATATGTGTTATAACACTAACTGGCTCATCCCTTCTCTTTTTCCTTTCTATTTTAGTCCCCTTCTTATGATAATTTCAAAAGGTTTAAAAATTATTTTTGTTGGAACTTGTTTATTTAGTATTTTTCATTTTTATTATTGTTGTATTGGGAGATAAATTATGACATTTATCAAATTTCTTAAATATGTCATAGTTGAATTCACCCTCTCCATCATTCCCCTTTATCTGCTCTACCATTATTCCTGGAACAGTTTTAACTTGTATTTTTTCTCCATTTTCATAGTTGAGTACATAATATTTTCACCATATTCAATCTCTTACACCCTTTCCTTAAATACTCACCCTCCCACTGGTGCCAACCCCCAGACAGGAACTGTTTTGTTTTCCATTTCTAGTTTTTTGAAACAAGATATTTTTGTTTGTTTAAGACGGTTGTGCTGGGAGTTTAATTGTGGCATTTCCACCATGTATGTCGGAGTTATAACCTGAATTGGTCCATTCCTTCTGTTTTCCTCCTTTCTACCTTATTCCTCTCATATGGTGATTTCAACAGGTTTAAAAATCTGTATTCATTCTTGTGTAGTAATACATCAAATATATTCAGCTGCTTAACTTCCTTTACACTTCAGTTCCCATTACTGACCTCCCCTTTGGTAAACCTCTTTATCATAATATTGCTTGTATTTGTATTGGGGCTTTGTTTCACATATGAAAAAAAACACGTGGCCTTTGGCTTTCTGAACCTGACAAACATTGCTAAAGATGATGTTCTCCAGTTTCATTCATTTACCTGCTACTGACAAAATTTCATTCTTTCTTATGACTGAATAAAATTCCATTTTAAAAAAATACTGTATTTTCTTAACCTATTCATCAATTTTGAGGCATCTTGGCCATTTATATAGCTATTATCAATAATGTTACACTAAATACTATTGTAACTTGACTTACATTACTTCAGGTATGTTTATTGTAACCACATAATGTTGGGTATATCCTTAGGACAGGTATTGATGAAATATGGCAGTTATATGTTTAGTTTTTTAAGGCACCCTCATACTATTTTTCATAGTGGTTGTACAAATTTACCTTCCCACCAACAGTGTATGAGGTTCATTTTCCCCTACTTTCTCTCCAAAACTTTTTTTTCTTGTGTTCTTTTTAAGTGCCATTCTAACAGGAGTCATGCAGAATCTTATCATTGTTTTGATTAGAATTTTCTTTATAGCCAGGAATGTTGAGCACTTCATCATGTGTTCTTTAGCCATTTGGACTTCCTTATTTGAAAAAAACTTTGTTAGGCTCATTTGCCCAATTTTTCTTCACTGTAATATAGTAATATATTCTGATTATTAATCTGTCAGATACAAAGCTGACAATGATTTTCTACCATTCTGTGGGCTGATTCTTTTCTTGGTGACCATTTACTTCATTGTACAGTAGCTTTTTAGTTTCATGTAGTCCCTCTGTGATTCTTCCCAATAAATTCATCTCAGTTTCCACGTGGCTGAAACTGAACTCCAACTCTAACAGCCTCCCCAATCCAAAATGTGAGCTACAGGATAGATGTTTTACCAATAGTTGACCTCTCCCATGTGACCTTCATGATTTCATTTGCTATTCTTGGCCAACATACCTCAGATTTTTTTCTGGAAGGAAAATCCACTTGTGTTCTTTTATCCATTCAAGTTACATTAGTTAAAGTGTTACAATACTCTATAATTTTGAAAGGATGGTTCCTTATTTTTGAAATCCAACTTGGAATTCAGAAAAGATGCATTTCATTTTGACATGTTATGACTAAGAACATTCATAGCCTTTTTGACACAAGATCGTTGCTTGGTGTACAATGACAAAGCCAATACAGAAATTCGAAAACCAAAAGTACACATAGATAAATCAGCTGCTTCTCAGAGCATAGTAGTATACAGTGCTACACCTCTTCCACATTGAGGAAGGATAAATGATAAGAAAAAGTGGAAATGAGAAGGGTGTGGAGGCTAGGGAATCACTATCTTAATAACTACAAACATTGTTCTGTTGGGTGTGTGTACTAGCAATGGATAAAGCAAAATCTGAAAATAAATCAACACTAAATTAACCAAATATTAAAAAGAAAATGTATTTCTTTTCATTCCTGTGTGTCACCCTTGATCTCAATTATATATTTCTGTTATAATGAAGTTAATCATTGTATGTTCATAAAGTAGGGGGAATGAGGATGAGTACTCCCTTATTCATGCCTGGCTGTTCTGAAGGCATTCGGAGCTTCTCCATTTGAGTGTTGTCTATGGTATTCAAGAATGTAGGAGCTGCAGGTCATCCCTGAGATAGAGTAAACATTCTCCTGGTTCAGAGGTCTCAGCCTATTCTCTTTCTCATATACAAACTCAGAAAAACGTCTGTGGCATATACTAGACAAAAACTCATAAAGGCAGTTGGGCCACATGAAGCAAGGAGGTTTTTTTTTGAGGCTGTTTTACTGTGGATGGAACATGTGAATTTTGCATACAATAATAAACTCCAACATCTTCAGCATCCAGCCTACTGATTTTCATTGTTAAGTCTGTCCCTGATCCACTGCCACTGAACTTGTCTGGGGCCCCAGAAAACCCTTAGAAGCCAAATATATCAGTAGCTGTGGAGACTGGCCCGAATTCTGTTGGTATCAAGAAAATTGGTCATTCCATTACTATGCAGGAGGCTCTTACTAGACACTCAGGGGATGGATACTGGCTCTCCAGAGGTGATGGACAAGGATAGTGGAGTCTGCATCAACACAACATCCCTTCTGGAACCTGAAATCATAATAAGACGGAAATGCATGTACATTTTTATGTTTTTTTTCTTTTGTTGTTTACTTCTTTTTAATATTTTTATGCCCCTAGTGCATGTTCTAAGAATAAGCATAAAGATATTTGAAGAGCATAAAAAGGACTGATGATTTCTCATACATAATCCCTCAACATCAGTGTTAGTCTTTTTCATTTTTCTGGAATCTTCATCATCATTGTAAATGAAAACTTAACATGCCCATGCTAGGAGAAAAGAATTGCACATCTCACACATGGATAGAACACACATGGTAAGCAGGGAGTCATAGATCTCTTTCTCCTACCCTATCTCCCTACTCTCCCTCTGTCCTTACCAGGGATCCAGACCATCAGAAGTTCCAGGAGCAGATCAAGGCACCTCATTTTCAGAAGTTGAACTGAGTAGTCCTAGTCAATTAAGACAAGATTACAGCAGGACATTTATCTCAGACTTAAAAAGGAACTGTCCTCCTTTAGGAACAATATGTCAATTTTCTAGTGGCTGCATCAGTGTGAGAAAAGCCAAGGGAGAGTAAGGCCCTCTCTTGCAATTCAAGTGATGGGAAATGTCTTCTGTGTTTAGAGGAAAACTGATGCAGAACATGCAGCAATGAAGAGAAGGACCATACTGTGAAAGTCTGTATCTGTGGGGAAGACACAATCCACATGACCCCATCCCCTAATTAGGCCCAACAAAAAGGAGGTGTTTAACCAGGTCAATCTTAGGGAGAGGAAAGGCCACCCTGTTTGGTTCTCTCCTAGTTAGTCTAGAGAAGGAACCGGTGCCCACTCCCACTATTAATAATACCTAAGGGCTTTATCTAATAACTACATGGACTTGAGCTAATTGAAGAGTAGTCTGTTAATTTTTGTTACCAGAATAACTCTTTAGGATTATTAGCACCAGGTGTTAGAAATGATTTTCCTTGGTAACTAATGTGCTCCTTAAGAATATTCAAGTCTTTCACTTACAGATAGAGTTCTAACAGAGAAAAGTATAGACTTTTATATCTTAGAGTGTGAATATGAAATTCTGTGTGTAAGGATTGTTCAATCTGGTAAATATCCTGTCATTATCATACTCCCTCATTATATTATATGCCAGATTAATCAAAGTATTTCTTAAGAATTCTTTCCTCCACTCTTCAGGAGGCTGAGGCAGGAGGATCGCTATTTCAAGGTTGTCATGTCCTATATAGGGGATCTTGTTTGAAACCAAAACAAAACAAATAAAATGAAGATTCCATATGGACATTGCAAAAGAATGAATATGGAATGATTTTATTTGTTTATGTTGTTTCTGTGCTCTGTTTGGAGAGATTCTCTGTACATCTGTTCTTTGCCTTCATGTAGAGCCTGGTCCTGTCATGGATTTTAGCTTCTTTTTTGCTCTGTGTGAGATCCCCAGTCTCTCTCTTGGTTGGTTTGTAGGGTAACCACAGCTAGGAGTTCACAGTTCAGAATAGAGTGCACACATTAGAACATGAAGAAATGGAGCCACCGTTTCAATGTGTTAGTCTTTGACTGAGATTTTCTAGGATGTTCATCAAAATTGGTGCTAAGAAACAGTGTACTGGGTCAAATCTTCCTTGAAGGATTAATTTCAGTATTCAATCACCAAGAGCTCTTTTAGTATAAGTTTCTGTTGGTTTTGCCACCAAGTATATGGTACATTGTTATGGCAGCCCCAAGAAAATAATACCCACATTATTCACTGTGGAGTGGAACCTCAAGTTGTGGGAAGAAGAGATGCAGTGAGAATCCTGTCATGGTAATTTCTATTAAAATAGGTTCTTTTTTTATTAGGATATATTCATTTTACAAGAGAGTTTCCTTGGGACAATTTCAAAAATCTTCATTGTACATTGGTTAGATCACCCCCACCCTTTGCTCCCTTCGATCTTGTTCCTGCCCCATTCAAAGCATTTACAAGAAGTTTCATCAGTCTATTTCCTACATGTATATGAAGCACATCAACCATACTCCCTCACCTTAATCGTCTGCATTCAGCCTCCTAGTCCCATAAGTACTCCTCCATACACTGTGCCTTTTATACTGTTCTGTTTTAGTTAATAATTCCAACATCAATTTTTAAAGGGGTTTCTTTATGTATCCCCACTGTAAGTATGCTTTATTTTAACTAGTTAAACCCTTGCTATAATCCTCCCATAGCCCTCCTCCCAACTGCCATTATTCAACAGCTTTCAATACATATCATTATTACCTCCACTGCACATACATATCTCTGTATTGTTGACTATCATTCTCTTTTCTTTTCTCACCTCCACTCAGTTCCATATAGTAATTCCACTATTATACATAAAAGTTTGTATATGATAATATTTGTTTTTGTGTATATTTTTATATTTTTGATGTAGGTTTCACATATGAAAGAAAACAGGCAGTCTTTGTCTTTCTGAGCCTGGTTTACTTCACATAACAAAATGTTCTCCATTTGCATCTATTTATTTTCAAACCACCTTATGTTACTAATTGCTGAACAAAATTCCTTTATATATATGTATAACACACCACAACTTCTTCTTAACTGATTCATCAGTTGTGTAGTGAGGGAGATGATATGGTTGATGTGATCTAACCAATGTTTGATAAGTCTAGCATTGGACTTTTTGCTAACAGTTACTTTGGGTATTTGATGGCTTTTCTGTTTCCATATGAACTTTAGAATTGATTTTTCTATCTCTGTAAAGGATGTCATTGTAATTTTGATAGAGATTGCCTTGAATGTATTGATTGATTTTGTTGGTATAGCCATTTTCCCAATGTTGATTCTGAGTCATGAGCATGGGATACCTTTCTATCTTATCATGGGAGATGATATGGTTGATGTGATCTAACCAATGTTTGATAAGTCTAGCATTGGACTTTTTGCTAACAGTTACTTTGGGTATTTGATGGCTTTTCTGTTTCTATATGAACTTTAGAATTGATTTTTCTATCTCTGTAAAGGATGTCATTGTAATTTTGATAGAGATTGCCTTGAATGTATTGATTGATTTTGTTGGTATAGCCATTTTCCCAATGTTGATTCTGAGTCATGAGCATGGGATACCTTTCTATCTTATGATGCCTTCTTTGGTTTTTTGGATTCTCTCTTCTGTGATTTATAGTGTTCAGTGGAAAGGTCTTCGGTTTTCTTCATCAAATTTATTCCTAGGTATTTTAATTTTGAAATATTATAAATAGGATTATTTCCCTAATTTCTTTTCAGTCTGCTCATAGTTGGTATACAGAAAGGCTACTGATTTCTGTATAATGACCTTGTATCCTGCTAGTTTGCAAGAAGCTCTTATGATTTCTAATCGTTTTTGTGGACTTTTTGGGTCTTTTGGGGAATAGGATCATATCATCTGCAAATAGGGATTGTTTGATATATTCCTTCTGTATTTGGATCCCTTTTTTCTTCCTCTTGTCTTCTTATTTTGGATAGGAATTCCAAGACTGTATTTAATTAGAGTGGGGGAAGAGTATATACTTATCTCGTTACTGACTTTAGAAGGATTGGTTTCATATAGTCTGTAGTGTAGTGGTGGCTCTGTGTTTGTGATACATAACCTTTAGTTTGGCTGAAGAATATTCCTCTATTCCTAATTTCCTTAGTGCTTTTATCATGAAAAGGCACTAACTTTTTTCAAGGGCTTTTTCTACATCTATTGAGGTGTTATGTAATTTTTCTCTTTGCTTCTGTTTCTATGCTATATTACAGATATAGATATGCATATGTTGAACCATCTCTGCATCCTTGAGATGAGGAGATGACCACTGACTTAGTCATGGTATACGATTTTTTAAATGTGTTTTTGAATTCAGTTTGCCAGTATTTTGTTGAGAAGTTTTGAATCTATATTCATTAAGGTATTTGTTGTAAATCTCTTGCCTTCTTGAATTTTTGTTATGTTTTGGAATGAGTGTAATACTGGCTGCACTGAATGAGTTTGGTATTGTTCCTTCCCTTTCTATTTCCTGAAGAATTGTGAGGACTGTTGGTTTTAGTTCTTATTTAAAGATCTGGTAGAATTCAGCTGTGAGTCTATAAGGTTCTGGGCTCTTTTTGTTGAGAGATTCTATTACTGCTTCAATCTCATTGCTTGTTATATATGTATTTATGTGGTCTATATTTCCTTTGTTTAAATTTAAATACATCTATAAACTTATCCATTTCTTCATGATCTTCCAGTTTACTTGAATATAAGTTTTCAAAGTATGCCCTAATGATCCTCTGAATTTCACTAGTATTTGTTGGATTGTATTGATTGGGTCTTTTTGCTCCTCTGTCTTGTCACATGTGCTGAGTTTGTCATCTTATAATCTTTTAGAAGACACAACTTTTTGTTTCATTGATTCTTTGTATAGTATTTTTGGTGTTGATCTCGTTAACCTTGACCTTGCTCTTCATTATTTCTGTCTGCTAGTTTTGGATTTGGGTTGTTCCTGTTTTTGTAGAAACTGAGGAGTTTAATTATGTTCTTTACTTGAGATGTCTGTGTTTTTTTTTAAATGTAGGCACTGATAGCTTTAAACTTTCCCCTTAACAGACCTTTGCTTTGTCCCACAAGTTCTGATAGGTTGCAGTTTCATTTTCATTAGATTCTAGGAACTTTTTTCCTTTTTCATTGTTTTGATGACTCACTAGTCATTCAACAATGTATTGTTCAGTCTTCAGTTGTTTGAATATTTTCTATCATTTCCTTTTTTATTGAGTTCTAGTTTTATATAATTGTGATCTGATAGGATATAGGGGAATATTTTGACTTTCTTATATTGTGTTCTAGAATGTGATCTATTCTGGGAAAAGTTCCATTAGCTACTGAGAAGAATGTGTATTACATGATGACTGGATGAAATTCTCTGTGGATATCTATTATGTCCATTTGATCTAAGATGTCTAGTAATTCTGATGCTTCTTTGTTGATCTTTTGTCTGGACGACCTGGATAGTGGTGACAATAGGGTATTGAGGTCTCCCATTATCACTGTGGTGGGGTCTATATCTGTGCTTTTACATCCATTACTTTTTTTTAATTAGTGTAGTTGGCTACAACCATGTTTGGCACAAATATTCTAAAAATTATTTCCTCTTGGTGAATTGTTTCTTTTGTTATTATGAAGTATCATTCATTGTCTCTTCTCACTGACTTAAATCTGAAGTCCACTTTGTCAGATATAAGTATAGCTACTGTTGCCTGTTTTAGGGGTCCATTTTCTTGGAAAATCTTTTTCCACCCTTTCACCTTAAGCTACTGTCTGTTTTTCACAGTGAGATGTATTGCTTGTAAGCAACAGATGGTTACATTTTGGTTTTTAATTCAATTGCTGTTCTATGCCTTTTTGTTGGTGAATTGAGGTCATTAATAGTCAATGTTAGTACGGAGAGAGGTGTGTGGTGCTTTTGATAATTTTCATTTCACTGATGCTTACCTATTGCACAGTCTGCTTGGTTTAAAGGAGTTTTCTTTCCTCCTTGAAATTTCCTGGCTGACTCAAATTTCTTCTTCTGTGTATAGGGGAACTTTATGCATTTTCTGTAGTGCTGGCTTGGTGGTCATGAAATCATCTACTTTCTACAAGTTGTGGAAGGTTTACATTTCTCCTCCAATTAGGCTAGTCTAGGTTGACAGTTAAATATATCTTTCCATGTCCTTCTTATGTTTAGAGTTTGTGTTGAAGTCTTTTGATATTCTTAAGGATTTGCCTTTATACGTAACTTGTCTTTTCTCTTTTGCTGCTTTCAGTAATTTTTCTTTTTTCTGTATATTGAATGATTGGATTATGATATGTCTGAGGGTGTTTCTTTTCTAGTCCTGATGGTTTGGTAATCTGTAAGCTTCTTGTATCTGGATTTCCCTCCCTTTCAAGGTTAGGGAAGTTTTCAGCTATTATGTTATTGATTAAGTTATTTATGCCTTTAGTTTGTATCACTTCTCCTTCTATACCCATGACTCATAGATTTGGTCTTTTGATCATGTCTCAGATGTCTTGCATGTTACATTCTTATTTTCTTAACATTCTTTCGTGGTCATTTTTTATTTAATTTCTGTGTTTTATCTTTTGAGTTTTTTTATTTGGGATTTTGAGCTGTTCTTTTCAAATTGGTTGTTTTCCAGGACTTCTATATCTTTATTAATTTCTTCTTTCATATTCTGCAAGTTCTCCTTAATTTCATTCATCTAATTGTTTGAATTCTCTTTAAATTCTTATACTTGTTTATTCACATCCTGTTGGAGTTCAGTCACTAGCTTATGTGTCTTCTCTTTGAGAATATTGATCATTTTTACTATTAATTTTTAGAATACAATATTTAATATTTCCTTTTCACTGTTGTTTATATACTTAAGTCCTTAGTGGTGGAGTTGGTTTTTGCCTTGTTGCCTCATGTTTGTACATTGAGAATTATGCATCCAGGGTCAAGTTTAGTTGGATTTTCCTTTCCCCTGTTTTCCTTTAATTAGGGTTTTAAGAAAAATTATATAGAACTCTGGGTGGTAGTTGAACTCTGACGTGTCTTCTTATTTTAGATTGGGGCAATCTAGTAAACTCTTCAGCTTATTGTTCTCAATGTGCTGGATTCTACTCTATGCTCAACATAGGGACTAGGTCTTATGCACTATACATTCATTTTCAACATAATTTGAAAGTGGACATTGACCCACCAAAATCTTTGTAGTTATGAGAATTTCCTAAGAATCAAGTCACAACAGAAAACTTCTTTGTTGTAGCCAATATGTCTCAAACCACATTTCAGGGGAGAGTGGATTTTTATTAAAAAGAAAACTGACAAAGGTACACCAATGAAATTAACAGGAATTCTGAAAGACTTTGTATGTATGAGTGCAGATAAAGATACTCTTGGTTTGATATCAGGAACACTTAATTATAATTATCATGTGGAGATAGGTTACTGCTATAAAATAGAGGTGCATTAATGAACTAAAGAATGTGGGTCTGTGTTTTCTCAGGCAGTATGACTTTTAAGACTTGGGAACCAACATAATTGATAGATTCAAGAAAGTAATTGATTAAATATATCAACTACATGAAAAAAAGCCATATTTGAAGGGAAGCTGGATACAATTCAAAAGTAATACATTTCTAAGCCCTACCTTTAAAAGCATGGTATTGATCTTTCTGAAAGAAAACCTTCAAGGCAGAATATATGTCAAATCATACAATAAATACAAATAATTTTTAAATTACTAAAAACATAAATGTGATAGGCTTATAAAAATTATAGGAAGGACTGCAAATAAAAGGTTTGTGTATATGATCGATAGGTTCACCACATAATGACAATAGGTTTATTAAACCATATTTCTTTTTTATTAAATATACATAACACCATGTAGTACTATACCTGTACTGAAAAACACAAAGAATTCTGAAATCTTACATTTGTGAAGAGTAAAATTATAAATTCCACATGTACACAGACATTCATGAGCATGCACTTGATCAGATATTTTCTAACTATTTGAAGTTTAATGGAATGTCAACTGAAAGTTAGAATCACATCTAAAAACAAAATACAAAAAGAAATGGAGGCCATCTGCTATTATTGGAATATATGAATAACATAAGCAATGTCATGTAATTTATATGTAAAACATTGAGTGGAAGACAATGTTAAAGACAAAGGGAGAAGAATAGATACATGAATTTATTCTTGAAAATTATTTCAAAATAAACATCAAAAAAAGAACAATGCAGTAGTATTTATGAATCTGAAGATGCTTTAAGATGTAAGAAATATATAATGAAATAGTAGGTATACATGCAATATAATATAATAAGATGATAAAATAAAGTCAATTTAATTTATTTTAGAAATGAGCAATGTCCAGATGTGCCAAAAATGGAATTAATATGCTATTATAAATCCTATGAAATCCCATGAAAGGCTCCATAAGCATGAGTACTGGAATTTAAGCTGTATTACTCAGGTTTATAGTACTTTATTTTAAAAACATAAACATTAAAAAGAAATAGAATCATAATATTTTATTACTTTTTGTAGGACTATGTCTCTGAACTCAAAACTTGGCACTTGCAAAGCAGATGCTACACATTGAGGCACATCTGCAGTTCTGGAATCTTAGTAGTTTAGATAAAACTATCTAAAGGGAAAATACGGAAAATGATTATTAAATACACATTTCATTAGAAGAGCACAGTAAATAAAATATGATAAGGAGGATATTAAAAAACATGAAAATGTAATTTAAAATCCATGGTAATTGTTTTGCCCACTAGGAACCCCTCCAACTGAAGGATCTATGTGTTGTATGTAAAAGATATGTATGGTTGGGGAAAGGTTTCAAGGTATGAGTAAAAGCTTATTTTGAGATTTGTTAGCATACTGATTATTAAAGTGAAAAGGTGAAGAAAAATAGAGGAGATGAACCAATAGGGATTACAATACATATATACATGGAAATGTCACAAGGAAAATTCCTATGGAGCTATATTAAATGAACGAAAATATCAATTTTTTTCTTTTACAAAATCAGAGAACAGGAGGGAAGAACTTTCTCATTTCTGTCTGAGAGGATTGGAGGGAGAGCACATTGGGAAAAGGTGTGGGAGGGTTAATATAGTACAAATACTGTGTACACAAGTATGTAATGGAAAAATAATCCCTGTTGAGTCTGTTCCAGGAATGAGGGGAGAGTGGATAAAGAAAAAAAGTGGAATGGGTGAATTCAAGTATGATTTATTTAACATAATGTAATAACAAATGTAAATGCCACAATGTACCTCCATGCAGCACAACAACAACAAAAGAAAAATCCTAAAAACAGAAAAAAACCACAATTAGAAAAGTTAAAAAAGTGAAAGGGTGTGAATTTCTCATTTATGAGTTTTTCTCACCTAATAAAGTTTGTATTGGCAGAAAACTGAATTTTGACAAAAGGATACAAATTTTCAATTTGAGAAAATAAGTAAGTTAAAGAGATCTGTTGTAAAACATGGTGACCACAGTTACTAACAATGTATTGTGTATTTGAAAATTATAAGTGTTCTCATCACAAAAAGCTGGATGTGTAAGATAATGTTTATGTTATTTAGCCTAATTTATGTAGTCTTAAATGTACAGATATTTCAAAACATCACCTTGTATACCAGAAATATGCACACTTTTCACTTGTCAATTACCTATAATTTTTAAAACAATAATAAATTAGAAAATATAAGGTAAATTCATCTTTGTGTTTGACTACCTGAAATTGTCAAGTTTTCACTTATCAATTACCTATACATTTTTTAAAATTAGAAATTAGAAAAATAAGGTAAATTCATCTTTGTGCTTATCTACCTGAAAGTGCATAGGATGCTGTAAATTTTCTGGAGAAATAAGTCTATGAAAATAATTAATTATTGAGAATCTTGAGGTTAAGAACTTTTCTTTCTGGAAATTGTTTTTCCCAATAAAGTAATGTATTTACTCTTTTTAAAAGATTGTACTTCAAAACTGTGCAACATTTAGTTTTAAGAAAAATGGTTGTGTAGTGACATCTGTTGTAACAATGTCAACTATGTTATTTATACATTTTATTTCAGTTTGCAGAAATAATTAAGAACATATATAGTTATTGCTTAGTTTATCACCCACATAAATTTTTGATTAAATTGATTTATATTCCTCATTTAGTTTGTCATTTTCTAGTAAATGTTCTAGTCCTAATTTCAAAATAAATTTCATTCTATTATTCAGTTTTATGATATTAGAATCATTAGCAGTAACATATTTGTATTCCTCTGAGGAAGTCAGAGGATTCTCTTATTGCTGAAACCAGAAATTTTCAAATTTTTTTCTCTATTCTATGTCATCTAGTTATGGAATCTTAGTGACTTTCCTTGGGTATTTTTAATTTTTATCATGTTTTCACTAGTTGATATTTACTAAGGAGCTATCACAGTTCAATTTGGAAAATTAATGAGAAAATCTACAGTATATTATTGATGATATTTTATCTATATAATTTTCTAGAAACCATTTTAGGTTGGATGGTTTAGAATCAAGTACTTTAAGCAAAAGTTCCTTCCTTCTAATTTCATTTCCCTTTTGCAAGAGTAACTATTATTAAATAGTAAATGTAAAAGTCCTGTCCACTTCAGAACTATGGATGAATCCAAGACAGGGAGTTACATTTATTTGCAGAAAAAAAAGCAGTGTTTTAAGGGAGTTTTCAGACAGTAAAATTTGTTCATGTCTGTGTGGATTACTAATCAAACAATAACCAGAAACTCAAAATTATGTCAAAAATTTCACAAACTTTTTATGGCACCACTGATACTAGCTATCATATAGTCATTACCAAGCACAAGAGGTGCCAATGTTTCTTCCAAAGAGATATGTTTCCTGTTAGTTTTCTACTTATATAATATATTATGGCTTAGAAGAGAAACAGTATTCATCTTACTCTCCTATGAAATTAATTCTTCTTTTGGAAATGAATTTGTGTCATTTGAAATCATCCTGATACATAATGAAGGTTAGCTTTCTTGACTTTGATTTAGAAAAATTATGAAGATATGGAACTCTAATAATTTCTTATTAAAAAACGGACTGTTGATTTTAACATTATGAAGGAAGATATATTTATTGATTTTCATTTCAATAAAATTTTTATTTAAATATTATCTGTATCTTAAAATCATTATTAAGGTATTAACACATGTAGTCAAAAAATCAATTTCATTTTGTATTTTGCATACTAAATTAATTTGTTATATCCTTTTCATATGAATGTGTTTATTAGCACAATAAGTAACAAGAGGATGGGGACCAAAGTTTGAACTCAGGGTTTCATGCTACCAAAGCAGATACTCTACTGCTTGAGCCACACATTCAGTTCATTTTTTTTTTGGTCTGGCTATTTTAGAGATGGGGTCTTGCTAACTATTTGCCAAGAGTGGCCTCAAACTACAATCTTCCTAATCTGAGTCTCACAAGTAGCTAAGATTACAAGGATGAGCTACTGGTATCAGGCAAGTAATTTTACTTTATATTTGGTGATTTATTTTATATTTTATTATAATATACTATTGGAGGGACTTCTGTCACACTATAATGATTTAGAAATTATGAACTTTTAGAAAATTTTCCTTTTAAGGATATGTACACAATTTTAAGTTTTAAAGGATTTATTTGAAACTGAAATGCAACCTGAGTATTATTTACTTTCACTATAGACAATTATGATTGTGGGCTTGGCTATATTATCTACATTTTCATTAATATAAAAAGTGCTAAACTAAAATCATATATCTATTTTTAATTTCTTCAAATATTCAAATATTATAAATATCCATAGTGCAATATTTGAATAAACTTAAGGAAAATATAGTTGTTAAAATTTTACAAATCAGAAAAATATGAAATTTAAGAGATTCATGGATATTAACATCTTTCAATGTCCAAAATAAATTAAATAAAGACGATAGCATGTCTCAAGAGATAGGTGCTTGCCTAAGAAGTGCATGGCCCTATATTCAAAACCCACATCTGCCAAATAAAGAAATAAACATCTAAATTAATCTTACCTAAACGCCCTTGTTGATGTGTCCATGAATCTGTGAAATAGAACATGTGAAGAGATTGTGAGGAATAGATTATCTCAATAATTACACAGAAAATTATTATTACAGTCAAGAAGTTATTATTATTATTATTTGTTATGGACAAATGATGAAGGAAATGGTGGAAAAAGGGAATTCAATTATGATAAATTTGATACATTATAAGAACTTCTGTAAGTGCTACAATGTATTGCCACCCAGCACAACAATAAAAAGATGATAAAGTATATATTAAGTACATTTACATATTATAAGAGATTACCAAATTTATAACATTTCTTGAATGGTTTTTGTAATTGCAGAATGGTTTTTGTAATTGTAATTGCAGAGCTAGAGAATTTGGCTCTTTTACAGCTTGCTGCTGTAACAGTGTGTTACAAAGGAGGTGGACTCTATAATAGAAATTCTTTGTCTCAGTTCTGGAGCCCAGAAGTCAGAAATAAAACTGTCAGTTATATTGTTTTCTTCTAGGACTGAGAGAGACAATTTGTTCCTTGACTTTCTTATAGCTTTCCAATGGTTTGCTTGAAATCTGAAATGCACTGGCTTATGCATGCATCCCACTGATTTTTGCCTTGGTGCTAAAATAGCATTTTATCTGGAAGAGTCTGTCTCAAACTGTCCATTGTGTGAAGACATGAGTCACATTATATTAGCATACACCCTACTCCACTATCACCCCATCATAACCTCATAAATTACATTTGAGTTTACCCTAGTTTCAAACAATTTCACCGTCTGAGGCAATGGAGGTTAGGACTACAATATATGAGTTCGGAGGGATAATTCAAACCCAAGAAAACCTTTTAAAGTATTTTCAAATGTATAATTAATAACAATTGATATCTTTCTCATATTTGTTTTTAAATTGTTTATAGCGCTGCACAAAAACTTTTGGTACATTCTGTAACCTACTAGATCTTCCCTTTAACAGTCCAAGCATGTTACACCTAGATTTTTTAATATTGAAAATGAAAATGCATTATCACTTAAATGGAGGGTTTTGTTAATTTGTGGTTGTTGTAATTAATGATATATGTGTTTTGAGTGCTTTTTGATTTATTTCCTCCTTGTCAGCAAAAGTTTGATTTTTTTCCCTCATTTGCCTACATTATTTGGTGCTGACTTTAACTTCTTTTCAATTTTCACTGTATTGTTATGTTTAAGTTTATTATTTTAGAAGTTATTCTTCACCTTTCTTCATGAACAAATAATTTGGTAAATCTAAACTTACTATTTAATGCCAGTCTCACAAAAATATAGATATTTTAACATTTTTATTTTTTATAAATTTAATATTATTGCCCATTATTTTATTTTACTTTTATTGTAAACTTCCCCCAAGTAGACACCAATGTTACCTTCTTGTATATATACAGAGAGACAGATAGGTAATTTGAGATATCTATACATATTTATATATAAATAAATAAACATATATATATTTATACATATAAATAGTTTTGTACTTGTTCTAAAATTTTTATTTGTCTCATCATGATTAGTTATCTGTTTTATATCAATAACATATGGGATAATATGTTCTTCCTCTGGTTTCATACTTCTTTTTCATTGTTTTGATATGTGTGGTTGTTGGTAAAGCTTATGCCTTTAATTTGTCCCTATTCTTTAAAGATAATTTATTATTCACCAAAATGCTCTCTGTTCCTTGAATCTGGGAATGCATAAAGACTCACAGAAAAGCAAGATTAAACTTCAAGATGAACTTAACTGAGGAATTCCAAAATGGCAGCTAGAGGAAGAAAGCAGAAAGCGTTCCTCTTATAGTAAAATCTTGGAGAGACGCTGGAGACACACCTTGCAGGCAAAACCACCAAGAAGAGGCAAAACTTTGACCCCTCCACACCTCCAGCCAGCACAGAATCTCTACTTCACGTTAAATGGAGAAACCAGGAGGGCCCCCAGGCTACCAGTTGCCCGTGCCCAGATGGCTTGGGAGAAGTGGACAAGATGAGCTAAGTGGTAAGTGGTACTCAAACAGACAACCCTGGCCAGAACAGCATAGACCCCTGGACAGACTGACCTCCACCTGGGGAAAAAAGAGAAACTGAGTAATAAGCAATAAGAACAATAAAGACACGTTGCAAAGAGAGTGTGGCATACTGAGCACTGAAGAGGGGGTGAGGGGAATCCTTCCTGGAGCTGTAAATAAACAAGCCAGGCCTGGCCTGAGAGGCTCTGGTGGGAGCGGGGGTATGCGCCCAGCAACCAGGAGCAGGAAAGTTTGTGAGAATGGTGGAGGGAGGAAAACTCCACAGGAGAGGAGGGAAGATGCACTTCCCATGTGAGCTGTAAACAAATACACAGGCCAGAGAAAGCCTGTGCTTGGAAAGGGGAAAGCTTGTAGCAGTGGCTCATGCACAGGAGAGCTCTGAGTAAACAAAGCCTGTGGGGCCAGGTGATTGCTAAGCTCACCCCAGAGAGATCTGCATAAGTAATGCCTGCAGCAACAGCAGGCTGACATCAGTGGGCAGGCAAGCCACAGCCGCAGATACCATTCACAGACCTGTCTGCAGACTCTTTTTTTTTCTCTCGCTACCTTTGATGAGAAAACAACTGAACTACATCTGCAAGCTGAAAAACTTACTGAAACTGTATTGCATTTGAACTTGGGACACTTTGTGGGCTATTTTTTTGTGCAGTGTTGTTCTACTTTATGTGTCCCCTTTGATGAGACAACTACAGAACAACATCTAAGGCACCATCTCCAGGATTGGAGACTGAGATGGACACCAAAATTATTAAGACTGAAACTTCATTGCATTTGAACTTGGAGGTTTTTTTTTACTTTCTATTTTTCATTTTGTTTTATCTTATTTTATATATATATATATATATGTATATAATATATGTTTCATTTACTTACTTGTTATTTTTATTCTTATCATTATTCCTTTTATTTTTGATTCTCAATCCTCTCTCTGTCTCTCTAATGCCTGTTCAGCTTACTATCGATTAGTACACAAATGCTCCCTGTTTATATCTCTGAAACGTTTTTGTTTGATTCTTTGTTTTGTTTTTTCCTACTGTTTGTTTATTTGTTTTTCCCTTTTTCTTTAACTTCTTTACTTTCCAGCTTCTCTCACCCTTCCATTCTAAATATATTATTACAAGCTAGAAAATACTTAATTGCATGCAGTACAGGGACAGTAACAACACTAAGGGCAATGACAGGAAGACAGAAAAAACAGGGAAACCAGTTTCCCAACAGCAAAAAAATTAGTACAGGAACCAGAGGGGAATGAAGAAAACAGATACTCAGATCCAGACTCCAACAAAATGAAGATAAACTATGCCAAAGAACCCAATGAAGCACATAAGAATAATCTAAAAGAAGACATACTATAGGTACTCAATGAGAATTTTATAGAGATGATACTGGATAGGGTCAACCATAATGTACAGGAGACACTCAAGAAATTCCAAGACATCAAAAATAGAGAATTTGAAAAAGCAAAAGAAGAAATAAAGGAAACCATAGAAGCACTGTATAAACACCAAAGTGAAAGAGAGAACATGATGAATAAACAGATAAATGAACTCATGACAGAAATAGACAACATTAAAGAGGAAACCAGCCAGGATATGGAAAACCTCAGAAAAAAGAACAAAACAGAACTGCAAAATAAAACAGAAGGCCAATCCAGCAGAATAGAACAAACAGAAGACAGAATCTCAGAACTTGAAGATGAAATGGTAATTACAGGAAAAACTGAAGAACTATTAATTAAACAACTCAAGACCTGTGAAAAGAAAATGCAAGAACTCACCGACTCCATCAAAAGACCATACTTGAGAATTATGGGCATTGAAGAAGGAGAAGAGGTGCAAGCCAAGAGAATGTGTAATATATTCAACACAATAATAACAGAAAATTTCCCAAATCTAGAGAAAGATATTCCCATACAGATGCAAGAGGCCTCCAGGATACCAAACAGACCAGATCAAAATAGAACTACCCCACAACATATCATCATTAAAACAACAAGTTCAGAAACTAAGGAAAGAATATTGAAGGCTGTAAGAGAGAAAAAACAAGTAACATACAAAGGTAAACCCATCAAAATCACAGCAGACTTCTCAACAGAAACATTAAAAGCAAAAGAGCATGGGGTGAGATCTTCTGGGCACTAAATGAAAATAACTTCAACCCCAGGACACTCTACCCAGCAAAACTATCATTCCAAATAAATGGAGCAGTAAAAGTCTTCCATGATAAGCAGAAAGAAAAACAAAATGTCACCACAAAACCACCACTACAAAAGATTCTTCGAGGGATTCTGCACACAGAAAGTGAAACCCAACTTAACCATGAAAGACAGGAAGCACCAAATCACAGGAAAAGAAAAAGCAAGAAAGTAGAGAGTAACCTCAACCTAGGTATACACAATCAAACATTCAAACAACTAAGACAACTAAATGACAGGAATCACCACATACCTATCAGTACTAACACTTAATGTTAATGGACTTAATTCACCCATCAAAAGGCACCACTTGATGAAATGGATTAAAAAGGAAGATCCAATAATTTGTTGCTTACAGGAGACCCATCTCACTGACATCCTAAGCATAGGCTTAGGATGAAAGGCTGGAAGAAGATTTACCAAGCCAATGGCCCCCCAAAACAGGCAGGAGTCCAATACATATCTCTGACACAGTAGACTTCAAATATGCATTGATCAAATGAGATAAAGAAGGACATTCCATACTAATAAAAGGGGAAATAGACCAAAAGGAAATAATAATTATCAACCTGTATGCACAATGTCAACACACCCAATTTCATCAAACATACCCTGAAAGACCTAAAAGCATATATCAACTCCAACACAGTGGTTGTGGGAGACTTTAACACCCCATTATCATTAATAGATAGGTCATCCAAACAAAAAAATCAATAAAGAAATCCATGATCTAAAATATACAATAGATCAAATGAACCTACTTGATGTCTACAGAACATTTCATCCAACTTCTACACCATATACATTCTTCTCAGCAGCCCGTGGAACCTTCTCCAAAATAGGTCATATTCTATGGCACACAGCAAGCCTCAGCAAATATAAGAAAATAGAAATAATTCCTTACAGCTAGGATTACAGGCCTGCACCACCACCTTGTCCCTTTTGCAACCTAATTCTCGACAGATGCTTTTCCCAAAGTGGGGAAATTGAGGATCTAGTTTGTGGGGACACACATCTAACATTGTTCTGTACCATATATCTTTTAAATAATATGCAGGAAATTGTCTTTTACAGGTTTGGATAAACACCTCAGATGTTATATTGGTTGGTCTACGAGACTATCAGGTAAAAAAAAAAATCTCATTTGAATTTGTACTGGGTCCTTGTTACTTAGTGGTTAATGTTTGAAATCACAGTATTGGCATCTTTGGCCAGTTCCTGCCCATAGGCTCTCTCACCATTCTGCCATTTAACATTATTATGGACCCTTGAGTCAGAGATTATGGCTCTTTTATTGTTCAGAATAATTCTCCAAGTTGATTAATAGTATATGTGTCTTGTGGGAAAATGCTTTTTTCTCTTACTATTTTAAATATACGATGCAATAAATAATCCCTGGTAGGTGTAGATAAAAACCACAGATCCTTCTGTTCTCGTTCATCTGAAGGCCGTGTGTTAGATGCTCTATGATGTTAAGAGATGGCAATTCCCCAACACTGGTCTGTGAAGTAATAATGGCTCAAGCTGACGTTTTTCACTGCTCTTATGGTAAAATGGCAAAACTGTCCATTTTCTTTAGCGGTTCTAAATTACATTTCCTAAAAAGAATGACAGCCTAGGGAGGTGGTGTTCATTTTACAAAGGAGTCTTCCTTTCTTGTTTTCCCCCACTTTCTTGTTAGGGCATGTCAGTTGTACTATGTGTGTGGGGGTCGTTCATCGTGATATTTCCATATATGCATGCAGTGCACTCTGATCACTTCACCCCATTACTCTTTGGGTCCCCCACAGTCCCCTCAGAAACATCTGTCTCACAGTTTGTTTGTTTATTGTTTGTTTCAGTGGATTTCATTATGACTTTTCCCTACATGCACACAATGTACTTTGATCCTATTCTCCCTTGGTAGAACAAAAATTTAGTAATCCTGTGGAGTTCCAGTCACTTACCACCTTAATGTATTTTTACTGGGGAAAAGGAGTTTTGCTGCATTGCCCAGGGTATCAACCTGGGTTCCGGGACTCAAGTGATCCTCCTGCCTCAACCTCCCGTGTAGCTGGCACTGTAGGTGAGCCCCACCACACCCAGTTCATTACTTACGTCTTCATTTTTTAAATGTAATGGTCTGGGAAACTGTTATTCTAGGAATGCAGCTGAATAAGTCAACTCTTCCATTCTCTTGGGCCTTATGGTCTTTAGATAGCCTGCTGGTGGAGCACGGTGATGTGCATGCAAATGGTCAAAATACAAACTGTTCTTTAAGCATATGCTGTCAATTTAGGATGAGCACAAAAGCTGTGGTCATACATAGCCCTCTGTAAGCTCAAGCTTGAAACTGCATATGCTTTGTGAGTTTGTGAAATCCATTTGATTTTCATGTAGAAGAAACTCATCCCTTTTAAGTTATGATACTGTGAAGTTTCCAGTGTGTCTATTGCTGTGCTTTGCAGGTTTCTGTAGGTATCTGTTAGGTCTCGCTGCCCTACACTTCAGGTCCTCTTATTTCCTTGTTGATCATTTGTCCAGTTGTTTCTTCTCATTATACAGTGGCCCTGTCAAGTCAGCTATTCAGTTTTTTACCTTTTATTATTATCCTAATTGCAGTTGGCTTAGCTGGAGGTTGAACTTGGTAGGCAGGCCAGCACTACTACTTGAGCCACCCCGCCAGCTCTTTTTTTTCTGCATCGGCCAATTTTGAGATAGGGTCCCACTTTATGCCGTGGGACCACCTTGGGCCGTGGTTCTCCTACTGGGCCTCCCTGTGCAGCCGGAACCACAGCCCCGTACTACCGTGCCTAGCCATTGGTTGAGAGGGGGTCGTGTGAACTTTTTGCCTACCCTGGCCTGGAACCACTATCCTCCCGGATCTCCACCTCCCATGCAGCCAGGAACACAGACTTGAACAGCCATGCCTGGTTTGGAATTTGTTTCTTTGGAGAAGTTCTGTGTTTTCATTTTCATTTTCCATTTAGTGAGACTGTTGCGGGAATCTCAAGCTGAGATACAGGACACTGAGGCAGTTCAGCAGGAAGCAATGGTTTAATTGTGCCGGCACAGACCCAGTGGACTCGTGTCGTCCAAGGGCTGAGCCCCTGAGAGCAAAGGGGTCTCACGTTATATACCCTTGCAAGCAGGTTACAGAAGCAAGAAGCAAACCTCAGCCCACATTTGGCTGCAGGTGACTTTACTGGCTATTCCATTCCCCCAGGGCTATGTGACCTTCTTCATGTTTCAGTGTTTTATCTCTCTGCTTTGCCATCCCTTCCCCCTGCCTCATTACCAAACACAGCCTGTCTGTTTCTCTTCTGGTCCTCCTCCCTGCTATAAGACATCAGTGTCATCATCCCATCAGTATTTGTAGATGTGTTTTCCTTTAATTCTTTAAATGTATTTATAGTAGTTGATGTAATGTCCAACTTCTGGCCTCTGTAAGATATTTTTTGAGGTGACTCTTTTTTTGTCTTGTTGGAGGCCGTACTTTGTGTTCTCAAGGTCTCCTACTTTTTGGTGGTGTTATTGTTGAAAACTGAACATGTCAAATACAATGTAGCAAGTCTTAAATTGGTTGCTGTTGCTTTTTTGCTTAGTGACTTTTCTGAGCAAATTCTGTGGCCTTAACTGCTTGGTTCCTTTAGTGGACAGTTCATGTTTTTGGTTGAGATTTTGTTAGAAGCAGGAAGCCTGCCAGGTGTCCTGATACCACCAATAATCCTGGTACCTGGGAGGTGGAATGTGTAGGAGCCTGAGTTCACGGGTTAGTTACATGGCAAGACAGTCTCAAAACCCAACAACAGCAACTACGCACAATGGTAAGCCTCCCAGTCTATGAGGGTGACTTTGTACAAGTTGGGATACACCAAGCCAATCAACAGACCATTCATCCCTAGTTTTCATCTCGTGCTTTGCAGAGTCTCAAGATCAATCAGAGCTGAGATTAAGGCCTTTCAGGGGTAAGAGATTAGTGTCTTCTCTTTTGTGAGCATCTGCTCGGGCTTTCTAGATTCACAGAAGTGTGCTGGGGTGTTCTAATCTCCTATGGACATCGACTTCTAACACTTTTACATTTCTTTCGTTGGGTTTTTTTCCCCAGATGTTACCTCTGCTTAAAGGCATTGCATAGACTATTTTTCTCTGAATCCTCTGGACAAAGGGTGGTGGAATATTGCTAGTAAATAAGCTTTGAATTATTTCAAATAAAGGAAAGCTTTACTGTAAGGGGGAGCTTCCGGGTACTACGGAATAGCTCTGTAGAGAGTGGTGTTTTGACAGAGGTCAGAACTTGTTCTACATCTTCCAGTGGCTGCTGCGTTGCTGATTTTCATGGCTACATGGAACAGATATGAGAGGCATAGGAATAGAGTCTTAGGACAGGGCAGGTTAAAATACTAGAGAGCTTGGTCTTCTGACAGTCTCCCATTTTTCTCCAATAAGCACTCTTCAGATTATCACGTGCATTCGGTTATTTTCAGACTTCTGACAGAATGGATAGTGACAGACTTTGGCAGTATTCTCAACTCGTTAGAGAATTTCAGTGAGTCTTGGTGTCTGTCACAAGCCCCTCTCTTGGAGCAATAGCCCTTCTCTGTGAGGCCCAGCTAACTGGTGGCTAAAGAAAAACAGACTGGAGAAGTTGATGATATAATGGGAAAGCTTCAGTGTGCTTGTTCTGGGAAGACAGGTCTAAGGGGAGTTAGGAACAGCCTTGAGGTCATATAGCAGGGAAAGAACAAAGGCAAGACTTGGGTGTTTGCACAGCTAGTGCTCCTGGTGGGAGCATAATCTGAATAATCATCATCCCTGATTCATGACACGAAGTGCTGCTGCTCTGGTGGCAACCTCCCTTTGCTTCACAGGACGGACTTTGGTCAGATCCACAATGCCAGAATTAAAATAATCTGAGGGGGAAAGAGCAACTCAGAAAAGGACACTGTGTGAGAGACAAAGTGGAGTCTGGTTAACCATTGGATTCTCCTCCACTATGACTGTTCTGTGCCTCTGTTGTAATAGACTCAATCATACAGTAATTTTCTTTTATAAAAACTTCCAAAGTAGAAAGTTACAGGTTTTCTTTGAAACTACATATTTTTCATTCAAATTTGAATCCCATGTGCGTTTTAATAAAATCTTTGTGTATTTGTCTGCACATACAATTTTGGAAATACTGGTTCACTTCATATGGTCAGTGAATCACCATGATTATTTTACTTGCCTCTCTTTGGATTTCTTTGCAATTAATTGTAAGGCATCAACAGGAACTTCTGCCCAATCACCAGTCTAGCTGAGTCAGGTTCTTTAAAAGTTGAGCATTTTAAGTCTGTGCTTCTCAGGGATGTTTGCACCAAAACCACCCATTGGAAAGAGCTTTTCAAAATTCAGTTTCTGAGGGTATGCCCCACATCTACTCTCAGTCTTAGAAAGGAGTTAAGTATTTTGAAACTGCACAGATCATTCTGATTGGCAATAAATCCTAAGAACCAGTTGCAAACATGAAAAGTCTGGCTGTGCAGCTGCTAACATGGAAGCATTAGCACTTTGTATTATCTTGTCACTCTGTCTCTTGGTTCTCTGGTGACAGCAGAATTACCCATGGTAGGCCATCTTACGTGATGCTGCCAAGAGAAGATGTGTATAACATCGTTTCTGGGAATGTTCTCAGTCTCAGTCACCTGGTGCCAGAGTAGCATTTTAATCTTTAGTAATGAGAGGTTTTACGATGTGGGCAAGAGCGTTTTAGCTTAGTCTGCAGGTTGCAGAGCATCCCAGACCTGTGAAGGTAAGAAAGCAGCAATTGTGCAGAAAGCTTGTTGTTTAGAGGTCCAGGTGTCTGGATTTTGTCACAGTAAGTCTCTGCTTCACATTTTCCTGAGAGCTCTTCTGATTGTGACCTTTCCTACAATCTAGGAATGGC